>NC_051425.1:21969271-21971771 GCF_015228065.2 Penaeus monodon | reverse complement strand
TATATATATATATATATATATATATATATATATATATATACATATAGGAGAAGGATAGCTAGACAGATAGATCAATAGATAGAAAAATAAACAGGTGTGTGTGTGTGTGTGTGTGTGTGTGTGTGTGTGTGTGTGTGTGTGTGTGTGTGTACGTCCGCGTGTGTTGTGCAGTATTTAGGAACACGCACACATGAGAGAGAGGGAGGGGGAGAGATAGATAGATAGATAGATAGATAGATAGATAGAGAGAGAGAGAGAGAGAGAGAGAGAGAGAGAGAGAGAGAGAGAGATCTAATCTTATAAAAGAACGTCGTTATGTGTTTTACCTGAAGTCACGTAAGCGCCACTGGTCTCCCTTTTTTTAATTTCCACTAAACCTGGAACGACGTAATACATCTTTAAGTGGATCGACGACCTGGAATACGCCTCAGATGTGGTTGTGGCTGCCGTGTAGTGGTAGCCAAACTTAAACTTGGAATTATGAATGGCCTCTATTGTTGGCATTACTTCGTGGAGGGACCATTTCCGACAGGCAAGGGTCTCGATAATAGTCCACATATGCGGTAATGCAGGTCAAAGTTTGCATTCATGGTGGGATCTGAAATAGTTTTTTTTTTTTCTTATACACTAGTTGAAGATTAATTTAAAGGAAAGGGACGCTGCAATGTCCAGAAATAGTTTTTTTCCCCTGTACCTTAGACTAAGACCTGTATAAAATTTCTTCGGACAAGTAGCTTCGGGTACAACCTAAATCATTCATGTCCCAAGGGAACAGAAAACTTGCGGACTGGTAGAGATTTACACTATATGTATATACATAAAGAGTAACATATTTCGTTTATGTTCTAAAAACATTTTAGCCTTTATGGATATCTACTCTCATAAGCATCTGTGTACATACTTATGTGCATTTACATATGTAATAAAGCCGACCTCATATGTTTCACGAGTGAGTCTCTTAGTGGTAGGGTACGTTCAATACAGCTCATCCTGAGCCATAAGAATAATGACAAAAATTGTCTTCTTATATCTTATTATATTGCCTAAAAAAATCATTTCTCTTGATTTTCGACCGGAAAAAAAATCTAAGTTCTCAAGGAGATGAGAAGTCACTAATGGCCACACAAGCTATCAAATAATAACTGAACAGCAGAAACAACTTACTGAGTACTGAAGGAAAATTATTAAGGATAACTTTTCTGATTCTCCCTTAGGACACCCAAGTAAAAATACAGTATATGAAAGCCCTACCGATTTTGCCCCAAGGCTTTTACTATGAAAAAGCTTATAGGTTTCGGGATCACGATATCCGCAAAGAACTATGGCTGCATTGGTAATTGTAGTTTTGATGCCAGAGGGAAAGCTATAATGCAAAGATATTGAATAACTCACGATCCATTTCTTCTTTCTAAACAAGGCCGCGGGATTTACACTGGAAAACGAGGCAAAACGGCACTACCATGGAAGTATTCCTTGCTCAGACAGTAATGGACATTCATCACGTATGTAGTAAGCGCTCGCGGTAATCTATACTGACAAATACAGAATATTTTTTTCTTCGTAGAGAGTATTACAGATTGTATAGTTCCTGAGTTTTTGCTGATTTATAATTCTTCTAAAAGGCATAGGTTTGGAAGACATAGCATTGCCAGGTAGATATTTGTTGTATATCACTATCCACTATTGTATCGAGGACGCCTTTGTTCTAGGCCTTTCTTTCCGTTGTTATGTATATCTGCGCCGCGCCTGCTTATGTGACTATGAGTTTCTCTCGGTTGAACTTGAGAAGTGTATGGCAATAGGTAAGACGTTGGAACTTGGGAATGTATTCCTTGTCACAAATTATGATCTCATTCTGGTTGATTTTTGTGTGGGGAGATGTAGGTACGTGATTTTGTCGGCATCAGTCCTATATTAGTCTGTGGTAGAATTCAACCTGTTCTAGGCTCTACTGATACCCCTCCCTCGCCAGCTGACCAGTCTGTGATTATTCCCCTACAAAATCCATAGTTATTCTCGGCAACGTAGACCATGCCAGACAGCTTCTGTCTGGGGCTTGATTGTTGCACGATAACGCAACACACATAACTCACAATCCTGGCAAATTCCGTGTCTTACTGTTGATCGAATTGCAGAGCTGAAGATCGAATAGTTTGAACTTCTTATGCATTAAAATCTAATATAGTACGCCCAGTTTCAGAAAAGATAAAGCTGCAACTCACCTCAGATACCCGATTCACTGTCTCTCTTTTTTTCTAAAACGCCATGCTTTTAGAGACATGTTTAAAACAAATACAATCCTTGTAATATGTTTTATTTGAGATTCACAGATGCAAACACTTCCGAGAGTGATTCTGCGAATGATAACACTCTAGAGTCCGTGGAGAGTTGCCAGATTTTTATTTCCAAAGATTGGATTAATAGAGAAAAGAATCACTCTGAATGTGTTGCAAAAATCCCGCTTATCAACAGAACAAAAATAAATTATTGTTAAATTCTT
>NC_051425.1:21963522-21969171 GCF_015228065.2 Penaeus monodon | reverse complement strand
TTTTATGTGCGTCAGCGAACATAAAATGCTATGAAGTAGTAAGATTCCCGGTATTGATTATGTTTGTGGACATGGTTGCGTTTGCGTTGTGTTTCGTCAGGACTGATTACGTCACGGTCACTGGCCTACTTTCACATTCATGTACGTACATGAAGGTGGACGGATTCTGTCCGCCTACATTATCCTGCTTTCACTCTCGATAAGGTTGTGTGGTTACGCTGTGATCATTAATCTATGTCACCTGTCACCTACATTGGAGGGGATACTCGTCTGTAGAACATCATTAGTTTCATTATTTCTCTTATGATGCGTCATGTAGAACATAAAATGCACATGTGAAAGTAGGTTAATGATTTCCGGGTATTGATTATGTTGTTGTGGACATTGGTTGCGGTTTGCGGTTTGTGGTTTCGTCAAGGTCACTGATTACGTCACGGTCACTGATCTACTTTCACATTCATGTACGTACATGAAAGTGGACGGATTCTGTCGGGTTTACAACTACTTCTAACAATGGGCTACATCAAAAGCAATTAACAATAATTATTTTTGTTCTGTTGATAAGCCCAGACTTTTGCAACACATTCAGAGTGATTCTATTTCTCTAATTTAATCCAATCTTTGGAAATAAAAATCTGGCAACTCTCCACGGACTCTAGAGTGTTATCATTCGCAGAATCACTCTCGGAAGTGTTTGCATCTGTGAATCTCAAATAAAACATATTACAAGGATTGTATTTGTTTTAAACATGTCTCTAAAAGCATGGCGTTATTAGAAAAAAAGAGAGACAGTGAATCAGAGTATCTGAGGTGAGTTGCCAGCTTTATCTTTTCTGAAACTGGGCGTACTATATTAGATTTTAATGCCATAAGAAGTTCAAACTATTCGATCTTCAGCTCTGCAATTCGATCAACAGTAAGACACGGAATTTGCCAGGATTGTGAGTTATGTGGTTGCGTTATCGTGCAACAATCAAGCCCCAGACAGAAGCTGTCTGGCATGGTCTACGTTGCCGAGAATAACTATGGATTTTGTAGAGAATAATCACAGACTGGTCAGCTGGCGAGGGAGGGGTATCAGTAGAGCCTAGAACAGGTTGAATTCTACCACAGACTAATCATAGGACTGACTGCCGACAAAATCACGTACCTACATCTCCCACACAAAAATCAACCAGAATGAGATCATAATTTGTGACAAGGAATACATTCCCAAGTTCCAACGTCTTACCTATTGCCATACACTTCTCAAGTTCAACCGAGAGCACTCATAGTCACATAAGCAGGCGCGGCGCAGATATACATAACAACGGAAAGAAAGGCCTAGAACAAAGGCGTCCTCGATACAATAGTGGATAGTGATATACAAACAAATATCTACCTGGCAATGCTATGTCTTCCAACCTATGCCTTTTAGAAGAATTATAATCAGCAAAAAACTCAGGAACTATACAATCTGTAATACTCTCTACGAGAAAAAATATTCTGTATTTGTCAGTATAGATTACCGCGAGCGCTTACTACATACGTGATGAATGTCCATTACTGTCTGAGCAAGGAATACTTCCATGGTAGTGCCGTTTTGCCTCGTTTTCCCAGTGTAAATCCGCGGCCTTGTTTAGAAAGAAGAATGGATCGTGAGTTATTCAATATCTTTGCATTATAGCTTTCCCTCTGGCATCAAAACTACAATTACCAATGCAGCCATAGTTCTTTGCGGATATCGTGATCCCGAAACCTATAAGCTTTTTCATAGTAAAAGCCTTGGGGCAAAATCGGTAGGGCTTTCATATACTGTATTTTTACTTGGGTGTCCTAAGGGAGAATCAGAAAAGTTATCCTTAATAATTTTCCTTCAGTACTCAGTAAGTTGTTTCTGCTGTTCAGTTATTATTTGATAGCTTGTGTGGCCATTAGTGACTTCTCATCTCCTTGAGAACTTAGATTTTTTTTCCGGTCGAAAATCAAGAGAAATGATTTTTTTAGGCAATATAATAAGATATAAGAAGACAATTTTTGTCATTATTCTTATGGCTCAGGATGAGCTGTATTGAACGTACCCTACCACTAAGAGACTCACTCGTGAAACATATGAGGTCGGCTTTATTACATATGTAAATGCACATAAGTATGTACACAGATGCTTATGAGAGTAGATATCCATAAAGGCTAAAATGTTTTTAGAACATAAACGAAATATGTTACTCTTTATGTATATACATATAGTGTAAATCTCTACCAGTCCGCAAGTTTTCTGTTCCCTTGGGACATGAATGATTTAGGTTGTACCCGAAGCTACTTGTCCGAAGAAATTTTATACAGGTCTTAGTCTAAGGTACAGGGGAAAAAACTATTTCTGGACATTGCAGCGTCCCTTTCCTTTAAATTAATCTTCAACTAGTGTATAAGAAAAAAAAAAAACTATTTTCAGATCCCACCATGAATGCAAACTTTGACCTGCATTACCGCATATGTGGACTATTATCGAGACCCTTGCCTGTCGGAAATGGTCCCTCCACGAAGTAATGCCAACAATAGAGGCCATTCATAATTCCAAGTTTAAGTTTGGCTACCACTACACGGCAGCCACAACCACATCTGAGGCGTATTCCAGGTCGTCGATCCACTTAAAGATGTATTACGTCGTTCCAGGTTTAGTGGAAATTAAAAAAAGGGAGACCAGTGGCGCTTACGTGACTTCAGGTAAAACACATAACGACGTTCTTTTATAAGATTAGAGAGCTCTCTCTCTCTCTCTCTCTCTCTCTCTCTCTCTCTCTCTCTCTCTCTATCTATCTATCTATCTATCTATCTATCTATCTCTCCCCCTCCCTCTCTCTCATGTGTGCGTGTTCCTAAATACTGCACAACACACGCGGACGTACTCACACACACACACACACACACACACACACACACACACACACACACACACACACACACACACACACACACCTGTTTATTTTTCTATCTATTGATCTATCTGTCTAGCTATCCTTCTCCTATATGTATATATATATATATATATATATATATATATATATATATATATATATATATATATATATATATATACACACACACACACACACACACACACACAACACACACACACACACACACACACACACACACACACACACATATATATATACATATATATGCCTGTATGTCTGTATATATGTATGAATGTATGTATGCGCACACACACACACACACACACACGCACGCACGCACGCACACACACACACACACACACACACACACACACCACACACACACACACACACACACTCACACACACACACACACACACACACACACACACACACACACACACACACACCATATATATATATTATATATATATATATATATATATATATATACATATATATACATATATACATATATGTCTATGTACATCGCATGTATGTGATATATGTATATATATTTTTTTTTCTCTCTTTCTTTCTCCCTTTTTCTTTTCTTTCTTAACTTTTTCCATAAATACACACACAGCTGAAAGCGAGCATCAGAAATGACTTTACAATTATTTAGTAGCCAGTAATTTATTGCCATTAAAAAAAAAATAATAATAAGGATGCAAAAATCTTACGAGTTTAATTACATAGAACATCTTTCAAATCTAAATGAAACGCAATTTACACAGGAGTGAGAGCCTTTCCGGTGAAGCCAAAGCTATTGTGAGCTTTGAAAAACACGAAATGAGTGTGATTGCTCGTCTGTTATTTTTATGACAAACCCGTTGGCATAGTGCCATGGTCATTAGGGTAAACGCATTTTAGTCTACCAGTGTTTGGATTACAATAAAGTGTTTTTTTATTATTATTATTATTATCTTTTTCGCAACGTACATGCCTAGCTTTCCGAGCATTTCTGCCTTCCTTTTTTGACATGTATTGCCTGTCTGATAGTGTGTTCTACAACTTAAAATTTGTCTTAATTTTGTGAAGTTACAGATGTGAATAATGCTAAAAATATTTTTCACAGGCATGTGATTTTAACTTGGTTATTTGATTTTTTAAAACTCGTCGATTTTTATTCCAGTAAACAGTAAACATGACGTTGAAGAAAGAGAGAGAGAGAAAAAGAAATAAATGCAATGACTTGGTCAGCCACTCGTAATTGTAATGAGGTCGTACAGTCTTCAAGTACAATATTTCTCTGGTTCGATAGTCATGTGTTTACGACAGAAAAAAAAAGGTTTTAGCTTCGAAAGTGTGTCAATGACTCCTCTCCAAAATATTTTAGATATCCGATTTCTGTAAATTATCCTTATGATACGCGAACAATATATACATTTACTGAAGTAAAATCGCATTAACTAGTGGTAAAATAACTTAGAGGTACTTTTTGATTTAATGTCAATTGTTAGTTGATCCATTTCATATTTACTTCAATGTTCTGTCCGAGGAATATACATGGTGGCCCACACTGTCACAAGAAACGTAGAGGCGCCAATTGTACATGTAAAAGATAATAAATGTGCAATATTAAAGTCGCAATATAAGTGAGAATCAATGTATTATTTATTTAGTTTTATCATTACATTGTAAATGTTATATTAGGAATGTATTTTTTTGTTCATATTGTTTGCTTTGACTTTGTTTTCATTCACAGCAACTTGGTTGATATGGTTTTATACTAGGAATGTACTCGAACACTTATTTAGTAAAACGGTCAGCCTTCACAATATTTTTTTCTTTTGAATCAAAGATGTGCTCCAAAGTTTGCCTCGTTCTCAAAATGTTTTACCCAGTTCATACTAAATTTAAACTTTATGTAAAGAACCTTTTTCAGGTATGAAATTGACGTAAATTTTGCCAAAGAGAGTAACAGAGAGACTGCAAGAGGAAGTCTTTGTTTAACGACCTCAATCTCAACTGCAGAATGATATGTCATCCTTTCGGTAGTCAAAATGACAGAGAATCTCGGACACCACTTCAGCGTGATATATTACGACTCTCCCAGTGCAAGGGAAGCTGTCAGCAGCCTTAATTCATCACATGCATAGGTGAAGGAAGTCTGCTTATGTCAGCACACTGGAAGATGATTCTGCATTGGTCACCTGCATGTCTGATACAATATATATATATATATATATATATATATATATATATATATATATATATATATATATATATATATATAAACACACACACACACACAACACACACACACACACACACACACACACACACACACACACACACACACACACACACGCATGCACGCACGCACACACACACCATATATATATATATATATATAATATATATATATATATATATATATATATATATATATATATATATATTATATATTATATATATATATATATATATATATATATATATATATATATTTATATATATATATATATATATATATATATATATATATATATATATATATATATTATATATATATATATGTATGTATATATTATATATATATATATATATATTATATATATATATATATATATATATAATATATATATATATATATATTTATATATTATATATATATATATATATATCATATATTATGTTGTTGTGTGTGTGTGTGTGTGTGTGTGTGTGTGTGTGTGTGTGTGTGTGTGTGTGTGTGTTGTTGTTTTTT
>NC_051425.1:21940875-21950875 GCF_015228065.2 Penaeus monodon | reverse complement strand
AAAGAGAGAGAGAGAGAGAGAGTCAGAGAGACAGATATAAAGACGGATAGACAGATAAAAAGAGAGAGAGAGAAAGCGTCTAATAAAAGTAGATATGTAGTTAAGAAGAAAAACTGAGAACTGAAAATAAAATGACTGTAAAAGCAGGAAATGAGGGGAACAGAAAGATGGATTTTGAGCGAAATTAATGAAGAGAAGGAAAAGTAGCAGGGAGGACGTAGGGGAGAAGGAAGAGCTAAGGAGGAGAAAGAATAGGTAAGGACGAGGAAGAGGAAGAGGAAGAGCAGAGGATAGACAGGGAGATAGATATCAAAGATCAAAAAGACTTAGTCAAATCTAGCCCAGACATTGCTTACGTATCGTTAATCGAAAATTAATCTGTAGTATTCTGCTCAGCTATATTAATCATATTAATTAATCGAAAATTAATCTCACTGTATTTTGTTCAGTTATATTAATCATATTACATCATATCTAATTACAGTATATTTTATGCACTGACGCATCTTGTATTCAACATATGTCATATATTAGGTATTGCAGTATTTTAACAAAATCATATTATATTAGGTCAAAAGTATTTTGTCAGAGCATTTGGCATCACAATAAATATTGATATCCTAATACTCGCTAGATACATTAACACTGAAGTAATAATGTGTAATATCCGTTACTAATGACCTTGCTCTATCAGCCAATGATAAAACAATAATCAATATACAATATTAATGAAATAGATATAGCGATGATAATTGTGATGAAGGAGATAGTGAGACTGATAACAATGAAGTGAAAATAATTTTGGCAGTGATGATAAGAAACTGACAGTACAAAAGCACATTATTTTATGTCACCAAAATCTGATCAGTAATAAAGGATTTCATGTAATATAATCTATAACAACACAACAAAAACAAAAGGACAAATAAGATTTAGATCTCCATATAACAGTCAAAAGGAATTTCAATGTGGACATCAGTCCTAACAAACCGTCTAAGTGTTTTTCTTTAATTTTCCTCTACTAGTCTTGTGTGAAATGAAATTAATTGCTAGAATCTCCACCCGAAGGCGAATATACCTGTATAAACAATGCCAATTAAACATTTTCCAAGGGATTAATGAAACGACAATGCATTCAGGGTTTCACTTCCATAATTCCTGTTATATTAATTTACATATTGTAAGACCTTGTATCAGTCTATCAAAGGACACCATATGTGTATTATCCCAATTTGTGTACTATAAAAGATGACAGACAGAGAGAGTTGAGCAAGCAAGCGAGAGAGAGAGAAGAGAAGAGAAAAGAGGAGAGGAGAGGAGAAGAGAAGAGAAGAGAAGCGAAGAGAAGAGAAGAGAAAAGAGGAGAAGAGAAGAGACGAGACGAGAAGAGAAGAGAAAAGCAAAGATAAGAGAGGAGAAGATAAGAGAAGAAAGAAAGAAAGAAAGAAAGAAAGAGAGAGAGAGAGAGACAAAACTGAAAATTGCGAATATTACTTGACACAAAAGTGAATTGACGTTACATACAATTACCTCGTAATACTTTCTCGAGCATCATTATTCATGCAATATCCAAATACCAAAATAATAATAAAAAACACATCAAAAAAGAGAAGAGAACGAAGCCAAAAAAAAGAAAGAAATAGACATAGAAAATAGCTGAAAGGTATTATATATTTATACTACATCCAAATATTATGAGGAGAATCAACGCCTCACAAAATGTAAAAGAGAAAAAACAAAAAGAAATAGACCAGGAAAGTTACGTATATTTTTTGGTGACTGACAGTCATTAGATAATAAGATAATAAGAAGGAAAGACGAAAACAAGGAAGAGAGGAAATAAAAGAAAGTGATCTAGCAAGCAACGAATATTATTATAACCAACACCAATAAAGATATAGAAAGCTATGAGAGAGATAGAAAGATAAAAAGGAAAGATAGAATGATATGAAACAAAAGATAAGAAAATAGGAAAGAAACTTGTTTGTTAGGACATCAGTCCTAACAAACCGTCTAAGTGTTTTTCTTTAATTTTCCTCAACTAGTCTTGTGTGAAATGAAATTAATTGCTAGAATCTCCACCCGAAGGCGAATATACCTGTATAAACAATGCCAATTAAACATTTTCCAAGGGATTAATGAAACGACAATGCATTCAGGGTTTCACTTCCATAATTCCTGTTATATTAATTTACATATTGTAAGACCTTGTATCAGTCTATCAAAGGACACCATATGTGTATTATCCCAATTTGTGTACTATAAAAGATGACAGACAGAGAGAGTTGAGCAAGCAAGCGAGAGAGAGAGAAGAGAAGAGAAAAGAGGAGAGGAGAGGAGAAGAAAAGAAAAGAAAAGAAAAGAGAAGAGAAGAGAAGAGAAGAGAAGAGAAGAGAAGCGAAGCGAAGAGAAGCGAAGAGAAGAGAAGAGAAAAGAGGAGAAGATAAGAGAGGAGAAGATAAGAGAAGAAAGAAAGAAAGAAAGAAAGAAAGAGAGAGAGAGAGAGACAAAACTGAAAATTGCGAATATTACTTGACACAAAAGTGAATTGACGTTACATACAATTACCTCGTAATACTTTCTCGAGCATCATTATTCATGCAATATCCAAATACCAAAATAATAATAAAAAACACATCAAAAAAGAGAAGAGAACGAAGCCAAAAAAAAGAAAGAAATAGACATAGAAAATAGCTGAAAGGTATTATATATTTATACTACATCCAAATATTATGAGGAGAATCAACGCCTCACAAAATGTAAAAGAGAAAAAACAAAAAGAAATAGACCAGGAAAGTTACGTATATTTTTTGGTGACTGACAGTCATTAGATAATAAGATAATAAGAAGGAAAGACGAAAACAAGGAAGAGAGGAAATAAAAGAATGTGATCTAGCAAGCAACGAATATTATTATAACCAACACCAATAAAGATATAGAAAGCTATGAGAGAGATAGAAAGATAAAAAGGAAAGATAGAATGATATGAAACAAAAGATAAGAAAATAGGAAAGAAACTTGTTTGTTAGGACATCAGTCCTAACAAACCGTCTAAGTGTTTTTCTTTAATTTTCCTCTACTAGTCTTGTGTGAAATGAAATTAATTGCTAGAATCTCCACCCGAAGGCGAATATACCTGTATAAACAATGCCAATTAAACATTTTCCAAGGGATTAATGAAACGACAATGCATTCAGGGTTTCACTTCCATAATTCCTGTTATATTAATTTACATATTGTAAGACCTTGTATCAGTCTATCAAAGGACACCATATGTGTATTATCCCAATTTGTGTACTATAAAAGATGACAGACAGAGAGAGCGTGTGAGCGAGCAAGCGAGAGAGAGAGAAGAGAAGAGAAAAGAGGAGAGGAGAGGAGAAGAGAAGAGAAGAGAAGAGAAGCGAAACGAAGCGAAGAGAAGAGAAGAGAAGAGAAGAGAAAAGAGGAGAGGAGAGGAGAAGAGAAGAGAAGAGAAGAGAAAAGAAAAGAAAAGAAAAGACGAGCAGAGAAGAGAAAAGAAAAGAAAAGATAAGAGAGGAGAAGATAAGAGAAGAAAGAAAGAAAGAAAGAAAGAGAGAGAGAGACAAAACTGAAAATTGCGAATATTACTTGACACAAAAGTGAATTGACGTTACATACAATTACCTCGTAATACTTTCTCGAGCATCATTATTCATGCAATATCCAAATACCAAAATAATAATAAAAAACACATCAAAAAAGAGAAGAGAACGAAGCCAAAAAAAAGAAAGAAATAGACATAGAAAATAGCTGAAAGGTATTATATATTTATACTACATCCAAATATTATGAGGAGAATCAACGCCTCACAAAATGTAAAAGAGAAAAAACAAAAAGAAATAGACCAGGAAAGTTACGTATATTTTTTGGTGACTGACAGTCATTAGATAATAAGATAATAAGAAGGAAAGACGAAAACAAGGAAGAGAGGAAATAAAAGAAAGTGATCTAGCAAGCAACGAATATTATTATAACCAACACCAATAAAGATATAGAAAGCTATGAGAGAGATAGAAAGATAAAAAGGAAAGATAGAATGATATGAAACAAAAGATAAGAAAATAGGAAAGAAACTTGTTTGTTAGGACATCAGTCCTAACAAACCGTCTAAGTGTTTTTCTTTAATTTTCCTCAACTAGTCTTGTGTGAAATGAAATTAATTGCTAGAATCTCCACCCGAAGGCGAATATACCTGTATAAACAATGCCAATTAAACATTTTCCAAGGGATTAATGAAACGACAATGCATTCAGGGTTTCACTTCCATAATTCCTGTTATATTAATTTACATATTGTAAGACCTTGTATCAGTCTATCAAAGGACACCATATGTGTATTATCCCAATTTGTGTACTATAAAAGATGACAGACAGAGAGAGTTGAGCAAGCAAGCGAGAGAGAGAGAAGAGAAGAGAAAAGAGGAGAGGAAAAGAAAAGAGAAAAGAGGAGAAGAGAAGAGACGAGACGAGAAGAGAAGAGAAGAGAAGAGAAGAGAAAAAAAAAGAGAAAAGAAAAGAAAAGAAAAGAAAAGAAAAGAAGAGACGAGCAGAGAAGAGAAGAGAAAAGAAAAGATAAGAGAGGAGAAGATAAGATAAGAGAAGAAAGAAAGAAAGAAAGAAAGAAAGAAAGAGAGAGACAAAACTGAAAATTGCGAATATTACTTGACACAAAAGTGAATTGACGTTACATACGATTACCTCGTAATACTTTCTCGAACATCATTATTCATGCAATATCCAAATACCAAAATAATAATAAAAAAACAAATCAAAAGGAGAAGAAGAGAACGAAGCGAAAAAAAAGAAATAAACATAGAAAATAGCTGAAAGGTATTATTTATACTACATCCAAATATTATGAGGAGAATCAACGCCTCACAAAATGGAAAAGAGAAAAAACAAAAAGAAATAGACCAGGAAAGTTACGTATATTTTTTTGGTGACTGACGGTCATTAGATAATAAGATAATAAGAAAGAAAGACGAAAACAAGGAAGAGAGGAAATAAAAGGAAGTGATATAGAAAGATGCGAATATTATTATAACCAACACCAATAAAGCTATAGAAAGCTATGAGAGAGATAGAAAGATAAGAATGAAAGATAGAATGATAAGAAACAAAAGAAAGAGATAGAGAGATAAAGAAGGATGATATAAAAGATAAGAAAGGAAGAGAAAGAAGAATAAGAATGCAAGAGATATAAAGATAAGAAAGAGAGGCAAGAAAGATAGGAAAGAAAGAGATAGAAAGATAAGAAAGAGAGAGATAGAAAGATGAGAAAGAAAGAGAAAACAAAGAAAAAAGAAAGAGATAGAAAGGTAAGAAAGAAAGAGGTAGAAACATGAGAAAGAAGGAGATAAGTAGAAAGATAAAAAAGAGATAGAAAGATGAGAAAGAGATAAAAAAATAAAACAAGAAAGAAAGAGATAGAAAGATAAAAGGAGAAAAAATGGACTCAGAAAGTTGCAGATATTCTGTGGTGGTTGAAAGTTATCATTTGAAAAATAGTAAAATACAAAGTTAATAATCAACATACATTAAAGGACGGGAAGAGAAGAGAGAGAGAAAGAAAAGTGTGGAAGAACTAAACCCAGAAAGTTGCAGATATTCTTTGGAGGCTCAAGTAATTAATTTAAAAAATAACAAAATACCAGGACAATAATTAACATACATTAAAAGATGGAAAGATAAGAGAGAGAAAAGAAGAAAGAAAGAAATGGACAAAGAAAAATGCAAATAATCTTTAGTGGATCAAATTCATCAGCTGAGAATTAATAATCAGCATACATTAAAAAGAGGTTGGTAAAAAGAAAAGAAAGAAATTCTTATGTTGCGTAGGTTTGTGCCCTCAGTATCTGCGTGCCTTCCAGCCTTGGTGAAGAAGGGAAACACAATGGGCACAATATCAGTTTATTATTTCCTAAGGAGATATACAGGGACAGCATAACAATAATAAAGGGCGATGTCCCGGGTGTTGCTCGACCTGCCTCCGACTGTCCTCTCGGCAGCGTCCACGCGCTGCCAGGCGTACAACCTAACAATGTCGTACTATTTGAATACCACACATCTCCCTCCCCCCCTTTACGCTCACAGCCCTTAGAGGTCTTGAGCGGTTCCCCTAGCTTTCAGGGAAGGTATGTCAGCTGCAGGGGTAGGTTGCTCCGGCTCCGAAGTAGAGCTGGCTGGAGGTGACATCGTTGGGCGGAGGAAACGGCGATTTCTCCACCAGACTCGGCCACTTGGTAACCGGATCTGGTAGTCCCGTGACTTGCCGATACCCATAACTGTATCTAACTTGTCCTACCTTTTTATGCAAGGGTCCTGGATACGTACCTCTTCGCCAGACAATAGAGGGCGAAGTGGTTGGGCTCGTTCATCGTAGCGAGTCCAGGCGTCCTGGACATGTGCAGCTGCTCGGCGGTCACAGCTCTCGTCTCTGGCCTGCCATTCATCCGTAAAAGCTTTGGCATGGGCTGGGATGCATGAACGAAGAGGGCGGCCATACAAAATCTGGGCTGGAGAGCGACCTGTGTGGTTTGGAGTGTTCCTGAGCTCAAGAAGTCCCCTGTTGAATGCCTCGCAGTCGATACTCCCTGAGGGGGCCACCTTGAGAATGAGGTGCTTTATGTTTTTTACAGCTGCCTCAGCATAGCCATTCGACTGAGGGTAATGAGGTGTTGACTTGTAGTGGCGGACTCCCCAACGCTCCAGGAATGTGACAAACTCCCGGCTAGTGAACTGAGGGCCACAGTCTGTTCGGAGATGCACAGGTACGCCCACGTCTCGAAACAGGTGCCGGAAGTAGCGTATGGTAGCGGCAGATGTCGTATCTGAACTGCAGGGTACAACTGCAGGCCAGCCTGAGAGTTGGGCAGCATAGACGAGGAAGAATTTCCCTGCTACGGTGAAGAAGTCAGCTGACACAGACTGGAGTGGCCTGGTGGGGTTCTTGTCGCATAACAATAGTTCTTGCGGTTGACTGGACAGCATGATCTGGCACAGCTCGCAAGCTGAGACAATGTTGGTGATATTCGAGTTGATACCAGGCCAGTAAACTGCTTGTCATGCGCGACGTTTGGTAGATTCTGCGCTTCAGTGGCTGTGAAGCCTGGCCAAGACGCGGCGACGAAGGGCTGCTGGAACTACTATGCAAGCACCGTACAGGACGAGGTCCCCATCAGTGTAGAGGTTCTCTCGAAGTTTCCAGTATGGGCGTAAGGCGTTGTGCAAGGCAAAGCGGTCACGTGGGAAACCTTGCCAGACACCTTGTAGTAGTTCATTATAGGCTGGGTCGCTGCGAGCTGCTTGCTGGAGTTCCTCTAGTGTCAGGTCCTCTTGCTCAACTGCTTGTGGGCAACTGATTGACTCCATTGCTTTAAGAGTTACTATGCTTCTAACATAGATGCTGGTCTCAGCACTCAACAGCTCATCTTCAGGCGTTGGCCGACTTGTGGGAGAGTTGGAAAGGGCATCTGGGATGCACAAATCCTTTCCTGCATGCCACGTTGCTGTGAAGGAGAATGCTGAAACCTCCTCTTTGAGACGTTGGAGTCGTGGGTTTTCTATGGCGTCTTGAGAGTAATGGTTCAGAATTGGAACCAGTGGGCGATGGTCAGTTACAAGGTCAAAATGCTGCAGCCCAAACAGCTAAAATTTGCACTTTAAAATGGCCCACACAACAGCAAGGAGTTCCAGTTCTATAGTGGCATATCATGTCTCAGCATCTGTAAGGAATCACGAGCCACACTGAACTAGACGTAGTTGTCCTCCACCATGGTCCTGCAAGAGGGCATAGCCAACACCATACAGACGTGAGGCATCGGTTTGCAGAACAGTGGGGATGGTGGGATTGAATAAAGTGAGAAAAGGTGGACTTGAAAGGGCTTGCTTGTCTTTATTGAAGGCCTGATCATGATCAGTAGTCCAAGTGAAAGTTCTCTTTGGGCTCATCAAAGGCCGGAGAGGAGTGGCAGCGGCTGCTATATCGTGGAGAAATCCGCAAGCTGGTTTACCAAACCCATGAAAGATCTCAGATCTGTCAGGTTGGCTGGTATGGGGAATTCTGCAATAGCACGGACCTTCTCAGGATCTGCTGCAACACTGTCCTTTGAGAGCTTGTATCCGCAGAACGTCACTGCGGGGGCAGCTAAGACAAACTTTTCCACATTGAGAGTGATACCATGTGTCTTGCACCTGGAGAGGACTTCATCAAGGCATCGTAAATGTGTGAGGTAGTCTTCGTCATATCTTAGGACATAGTTCACTACTTTCACACAGTTCATCACTCCCTGCAGGGCCCTATCGCCATGAAGGCAAAAGGCATCGGCTGTGGCTGCAAAACCCATGGGGCCACTGAGGTAGTGGTATCTTCCCTATGAAGTAATGAAAGTAGTCAGATGTTGGTCCTCCTCTGCTAATGGGATTTGCCAGTACCCGTACAGGGCATCTATTGTTGAGAAGTATCTGGCTTTAGGGTCCACACTTCGGATTGCTGCAAATGGCGTAGGTGAGGGATGTGTAGGGCGGGACACTTGTTTATTAAGTTTTGATAGATCAGTTGTGATCCGTACTCCTCTGTTGGGTTCGGCTACTGCCACCCCATGGTGACCAGGGTGATTGTCAACTGGAGCAATAACTCCCTGAGCCACCATAGTTGCGAGCTCTGTCTTCACAGCCTCCTGGAAGGCTAAAGGAATCAACCTGGGCGTGTGGATGGCGAAGGGCTGTGCATCTTCCTTCAGGTGGATCCTCATGGGAGGGCCCGACATCATTTTCAGTGGTGCTGCTTGTATGTCTGCCTTTCTCATTAGCACATCAGAATACTTCTTTAGGAAGTACTCCCTCGCAGCTGTAGGGGACTGTTGAAAAATGGCAGTGCTGATGACTTGGCTAGTGCTGGAACAGGGGTAGTAGAAACCTCAGAGGTGTGAGGAGTGAACCCACCACTCCGTGAACTACGAACCCTGTTGGTGGTACCACGAGAATCTGTGATTTGCTTAGGAAAATCCTTGGGCACCACACCAAGTTCTTTGCAGTGCTCCCATGACAATAGTGGTGTAGTCAGGGAACCCTGGACGTCAATAAATCCTGTATGTGACCTGCTCCTGTATGTGAGCTCCGCTTGGAAGGAACCTATGGCCGGGGGCATTGTAGAGCCATCAGCATTATAGTATGTCAGATTGGTGGGTGGGTCAAGGTTACGTTTGGTAAGGCCCAGGTCCTTCAGGTGCTGTGGGCCTATAACCGCTGTGTCTGCCCCTGTGTCAGGAATGGAGCCTGACACATCGCCACTGGCGATTTTGACTTGAATAGTTGGTGAAGGCTTTGGTAAAGGTCGCGAGCCCATTTCCAATCTTCGGATGTAGCTTGTTCTAAGTTGTCCAGAGCTGTGTAAATGCTCCGGGGACTGTGAACAAATCACGTTAAGGGTAGGCTTCGGCTTTGCACGTCCTTTTGGGCCTTTAGGTTTTGCTTCAGAGCTGCAGAGCCTTGTGAAGTGGCCATATCTGTTGCAGGATGCACACATAGCAGTGCTAGCAGGGCACTTGGTCGTGTGTGACCAGTGACCTTTGCACACAAAGCAGTGTTAGCAGGGCACTTGGTCGTGTGTGATCAGTGACCTTTGCACACAAAGCAGTGTTAGCAGGGCACTTGGTCGTGTGTGACCAGTGACCTTTGCGGCCATAACCACGGCATACAACGTTGGTTGCAGGGCAGGCCTGTAGGGCATGTTGCTTGCCACAACTACTGCAGGGTGCCTTGTGCGAGGGTGCAGCAATATGTGAGCTTGCCTTCGTCATACTGGCCACTTTCTTGCCCTTCCTGAATTGGGACACAGCACGGACAGCAGCTGGATCCCTCAGGCGGATGTGGTAGATTTGGCAGTCTCATATGCACAGCACTCCATCACAGCATCTTGAAGTGTGGAAGAAGCGTCCATGGAGATGAGCTTCTGCATCAACTTCTTATCTCTGACA
>NC_051425.1:21933375-21935875 GCF_015228065.2 Penaeus monodon | reverse complement strand
AATGCCATGGAAATGTGCATGGATATAGACATACGTTCCTTTATTGAATAGATGCATGTACACATACATTTATGAAATGTGGTGGAAAAAGACGAGACTAAGAGGGAAAAAAGGTAAATTTATAAATATTTGTGTGTGTGTGTGTGTGTGTGTGTGTGTGTGTGTGTGTGTGTGTGTGTGTGTGTGTGTGTGTGTGTGTGTGTGTGTGTGTGTGTGTGTGTGTGTGTGTGTGTGTGTTGTGTGTGTGTGTGTGTGTGTGTGCATATATTATATTAGAACGTAAGTAAGACAAACAATATAGTGAGTGTTGATAAAAGTAAGCAAAGGTCAACCGAAAAAAACCCTTCGATTCTACAGCCAAATGGATATCGAAGAAAATCACCATATCCAAATGTCTTTCTTGCCCGTCCTTTCATCCCGTATCTCGTGATATATGTTAACAATCATGGTTTTATCAATATTGATTTTGCTTTATATTGTTATATATTCTTTATATTACAATAGATGTTTTTTCATGCATGTGAAATAGATATTTTATGTCGTTTACCCAACACTATTCATGTAGTATCATTTAATATACTCTGTTTGTTATATAAACATTAAGCTTTCAAATAAAATGGCTCCTTTGATAAAAGGAAGTGTGTCTCACAGAAGAAATAATTGCAAAAGTGAATGCAGGCTGTTACAGAGGGGAGATTTATGAGGTAAATATACATGTTGGAATAGTACAGTAATGTAACAGGGAGTTGGCAAAGCGTGATAACTCACTCATATCGCGAGAACGTGCCTTGAATTCTAATTCTGTAATGGGGGAGACAATTTATTCTCCCGTTTGTTAAGCTCATATGAACGCGGACGAAAAGAAAGGGAGGGACAAACATAAGGAAAGTTATATTGCGAGCATTTTCATTCCTGTGTGCACTGATATACGTTATAGACACATTCTTGTATGTATTCTGTGCATGTGTACACTAATCCACATCCACACACATAAATACATATATATAAACATCTTTATGAATATGTAAGTGTTTGTTTACCTATACCCGTTCTGCATGCATGTTTTGTAAGTGTGAACACGAATATATTCTGCCTTTGTGGCGTGCATGCTTTATGAGGCTGATGTCTGTTTCATATGCCGAATGGCAAATGTGCCAAATCAGCAAAGCAGATCTCTCTGCAAATACCGTAATCCACATGTAAACACTGTGCATGCATTATTTCGTCATCAAATAAACATAAACCAAGTAATGCCAACACATCGCTAATCCAACACTCTTTACGTTTGCGTGATATTAAATTCACTTTAGATTTTGCAATTAAATTGCAATTTTGAATCAATGTGGCTCAAGAGTATTTTGCAGGTGATTTTGCATATTGCCTTTGGGCGCAAATGTAACACTCATATTATGATTCCAAAACCGTTAAAGATACATATTTCCGTATCATTAGTGGCGCAACTGGGGATGTCCGGACTTGTAACGAGCAGTTGAAAAGCCTGTTCCTAAAAATGATCAATATATATATATATATATATATATATATATATATATATATATATATATATATATAGACATATAAGTACACACACACACACACACACACACACACACACACACACACACACACACACACACACACGTTTAGATAGATAGATAGATAGATAGATAGATGGATCGACAGATAGATATGTGCATATATGTCCAAGGTTTCCTCTTATTTAATAATTCATATAGTATTTCATTCAATAAATAAGGTCTCTTATTTGATATAATTGTCAGATATTACCATGAACTAAACTCTTTTGTTCTTTTCTTATTACCTCTGGGGAATAGATTGCTTCAAATGGAAATAGTAAGCTTGGTATTATATTCAATATATATTTTCAATATGTCAACACAAACAAAAATCACTGTTGCGCATAGATATATATTTTATAAAGATGTCAAGTGCCGTCCAGCCCGGGGTCATGCGGCTCGGAGTCATGCAGCCCGGGATAGTGCTGGCCGAGATAATGCTGGGATGCTGTAGCCCAGGGTAATACAGCCTAGAGAATGCAACTGCGGACTTGGGTTCTCCCGCCCTTATACAATATATGGAGGCTGAAATAAGAACCAGTTGGGATAATAACTTCACTAAATCACTAAAGGTTTTACTCATTTTTCACCACTTTCAAGAATTATAAGATATAGACGCATACTTATAATGTGTATCAGTGTGGAGTTCGGAGCCCAGTGGCTGACTATATGACGACCACCGACCATGGCTTTCTTCAGGTTCGAAGCGGGGAAACGGGTCGTTTGGGTAAACAAATGGTTCGCTGACGCACACAGACACGCACGCACTCTCACACTTCGCAATAAGGGAAACCATCACCAAACCTTGCACAACACACACACACACACACACACACACACACATATATATATATATATATATATATATATATATATATATATATATATATATATATATATATATATGTGTGTGTGTGTGTGTG
>NC_051425.1:21895875-21908375 GCF_015228065.2 Penaeus monodon | reverse complement strand
CCCAATACATTTTTCAGTGTAATGGGGGAGACAAGTACAAAGTCTTTGGTCTGAGAATGTTGCACATCTTTCCACTACATGTGCGATCGTTAATGGCTCTTGGCATCCTTCACAAAGTGCTTTATTTTTAGCCATCATTGGCCCATGAGTCAGTCTTGTGTGCCCGATTCTTAGTCTTGTTAATACAACTTCCACTTTTCGGTTGGGATGGATACTAGTCGCCCAACTGCCAAGGTCATCTCTAATGTCTCGCAGTTTGTTTCTGGAGGTATGCCTCCATTGATCCCTCTATTGTCGCGAAGACAACATCTGATGCTGGGTTTCAAGTTGGTGTGTGGGAGAGAAAAACAAGCATCACAGAGCTGAGGGGGAGCTCCCTTTTGGCTTCTGATCAGCTCTCTCATTCCCACTGATACCAACATGCGCTGGCACCCAACATAGAGTATCTTTTTACGTGTTGACATCAGTGCAAGCCAATTTTGAACCTCCCTCACTAATGGATGTGATGAGTTTAAGCTCTTGATTGCTTGCAAGGCACTACGAGAGTCACAATATATCACAACAGAATGGTTCATAAGATCTCTAGTCATCTTAACTGCTGTAAGGATGGCATGTAACTCTGCAGTGAAGATCGAGGCTGCTAGATAGAGACTGCCAGATGCAGTCTTCTTTCTGCTCACTGCTGCAAAAACCCCACCGCATTTTCAGATTTCGACCATCTGTATAAATTGCAATCTGATCCCCGGTATTTAGAAATGTGCTGAAGAAATTTCTCTTGGACTTCTGCTTCGGATCTCTCCCCTTTCCCAATTCCAACTAAATCCAGCTCGACTTGATTAGTCGAAGGGGGAAAATTTGGGGGAAATTTCCAACAGCCAGAACCTTAGAAAGTTTTAAAAATTAAGATCTTCCACAAGATTCCTCATTCTCCTCCCCATAGGATCGGCTATCTTCAAGGGGGTTGAAAACCAATCTGAATGTAGGAGATCCTGGAATCCTTTGTAGTCTCGTGTAGTAAATCAGGTTCATGTATTAAGCTTCACATCCATAATCAAGCTTACTACGAATAAGCGCTCGGTAAAGCCGTAGAAGCGTTGTGCGGTCTGCACCCCAAGATAAATGTGAAAGAACCCGCAAAATACTAAGTCTTTTGTAGCCTTCACTTTTAACTGTTTGATGTGAGGCACCCATGTAAGCCTTGAGTCAAAAATTAGACCCAAGTACTTCACCTTTTGGGACAAATTGCAGTGGGTTTGCTCCTAAATAGAGGGAAGGATGGAATTTTCCTCGTTTGTGGAAATGCATAGCCATGGTTTTGGCTTGGGGAAAATTTGAACCCATGTATGTTGTCCACTGTACAACCTGATTTATTGCAGCCTGCTTTGTGTCCTTGCAAAACCCTGTAAGCCTTCCTCCTGAGCAGTACAGTGTAAAGTCATCCACATACAGATTACATGAGACAGAACTTGGAACAACCTTTACAATGTCATTTATAGCAATGGAAAAACAGGGTCACACTTAGACACTCCCTTGTGGGACCCCTTCCAGCTGATCTTCCAGGTTAGAGAAACTGTTTCCTACCCGAATCTAAATTTCCTGTCAGCAAGGAAGCTTTGTATGAAGGTAGGTAATGCTCCCTTAAACCAATGTCATACAACTTCTTGAGTATGCCATGTTTCCCAACTAGTATCATAACCCTTTTTTCAAGGTCAAAGAAAAATGCTAACATGTGACGTCGCTGTGCGAAGGAATTCTGTATAGCAGTTTCCATCTTACAAGCCCCTCTGTGGTCGATCTGAATCTTCTAAACCCAAAATTGATATGGAGTCAGCACGTTTTCCTTTTCTAGCAGGCCATGTCAACCTGAAGTTGACCATTTTCTCCATCAGCTTCCCAGATGCAGCTGGTGAGGGAAATTGGTCTGAAATTTTTCCTGGTGTGGAAGCATCCTTGCCCGGTTTAGGGGACAGGAATGATTATAGCCTCTTTCCATGTGGATGGCACTGTACCCTCCCTATATATCCTATTAAATAGGTCCAAAAGAACTTCTGGGATCTCTCTGGTAATGAGAATCATTTGGTATGGAATATCGTCACTTCCTGGGGCAGTCTTACGGCAGAGCTGCAAAGCAGAGTCCATCTCCTTGCGCAAAAATGGCAAGTATGGAAGTTCTGCTGCAGTCCTACTGAAGAACGACACTGGGTGTCGTTCCTGTTCAGCCCGAAGAGTGGAGAATCGAGCAGTGTAAGATGCTCCAGAGGAGATCTCTGCCATGGATTTAGCTAGCTCATTAGCAACATCTTTTTTATCTGTGAAGATTATGCTATCAATCTTCAAAGCAGGGTGGTGACAGTGATGTGCTTTTTCCCAGCGATTCTTACGCACCTTGTCCCATACCCATGCTAAGGGGGTCCCAGAGTTAATCAAGGAAACATACTGTCTCCATGACGTCCGTCTGGCCTCTTTTAGCACTCGCCTGGCCTTGGCACGGGTCTTTTTGTAATGGATCAATGTTACATCACGGGGGCGTCGTTTCAACTGCCTTAATGCAGCTTTTCTTGCTCTGACAGTTTGGTTGGCATTCATCAGACCACCATGGTACCGGAGGTCGACGGTAATGCCCGCTACTTTTGGGAATGGATGCTTCTGCTGCAAGGTGAATTCGTGATGTGAAGTGATTAACAGCATCTTGAACACACTGGAAATCATTCACAGATCCATGCAATACTGCAGTTGATCTAAAAAGATTCCAGTCCGCATGTTCAAGTCGCCATCTCTGCACTCCATTGGCTGGAATACCATTCCCCCTCCTCAAAAAATTATTGGAAATGGTCGTTTCCCCATGTAAGTCTTCCATAACTTGCCAAGAAAAAATTCATCTGTGAATCAGGTGAGACATTGACAGGTCTATATTGGAGAATGTCCCAGTTTGAATTTGGAAATGTGTGGGAGTGTCACTGTTCAAGAAAACTGCATCTACTCTTAGGAGCAAGGACTCCAAGGCCCTTCCTCGAGGGTTGCACAATGTGTCTCCCCAGAGATGATGCCGACCATTGAAATCTCCCAAGAGTAGAAATGGATGAGGCAACTGCCCAAGTAGATCTTCCAAATCATTTATGTTGAGATTATGTAGAGGAAGGTAGATAGATGCAACAGTGTAAGGTCGTGTCAAGCCTATTCTCACAGCCTTCACCTGCAGTGTTGTCTGCAGGTGGATGGCCTGGAAAGGAATATCCTGACGTACCATTACTGCTACTCCTCCATGAGGTCCATTGTCAAAAGTCCCATAATGGGCTTGAATTTGGAATCCTCTCAGGGAAATCGGATGATTTTCCCTGGTCATAATCTCTTGTAGGTATACACAAACTGGATTACATGAAGCTATCAGATGTTGCAGTTCTTCCCATTTTGCATGAATTCCCTGACAGTTCCTTTGGATTAGGGTATCCAGTTCTTTAAAACTATTTTTTCAAAAGGGTTTGGCAGAAACTGTGGTCAAGGTTTGCCCTACACCTTTAGGCTGTCCCTTTCCAGGATCTTGGGAGAGTCTTTTGAGGGGTTGTTTACCTGTGGAACTAGTTTCCACAGGCTTCCTTTTGACAAGCTCAGGATTTCTTTGCCTGGGCAAAGAACGGACCCGAGCCTTTGCTTCAGGGGCATTATGCCTAGCAGCGGAGGCCCCTGTGGGTATGGTGGCAGCTGGAGCTGTCACCATTGAGGCCTCTGGAGCCTCCCCTGATGGCTCCAAAGACCTTACTTTGGGAGGAGGAGTCTCCTCAATAGACCCCTCACTCCTACTCTGTTTTCTGGTGGAATTCACCAGAGGCAGTTTCAGCAACTGGGGACTGAGGTTTAAAAGAAGTGGCAGAGTGTGTGGTGTGAGAAACATTGGAGGGCAAGGGTTGGTGGGAAGGAGGATGAGCCAGAACCAAAGCAAAGGATTTACCTGGCTGTGCAAACAGCACACGGGCACGTCGCTTTGCCTCTGGTAAACTAACTTTCTCCTTGCTCCTTATTATCAATACTTCTTTCTCAAATTTGTACCTTTTACACTGCTTTGAAGAAGCTTCATGAGCTTCTTTGCAGTGGTAACAGCATATTGGACCTGGACAGTTGTCATCTCCTTGATGACCTGTCGTACCACACTTTACACATATATTTGGTTGTCCATTTTCCTTAAAACGGCAAGAGTTGGTTCCATGCCCATAACCCTGGCAGTGGAAAACATCGCTCAACCTCCAGGACTCCTGTCTCCTGGTAATACGGGATGCCACGCACGGCAAACACACGTGGGAGAGTTCTCCCTGGTCCAAGATGGAATGAACCAGGGGTGGGTACACCATCCCCTCTCATAGGCCTTGGTGCACCAGGAAGCCATTTTGTCTCATCCCTCACTGGTGACTCCTCCAGTATGGGTAGCTCTCTGGTCGGCTCACCAGATCATTGGGACCTCAAGCCCCCCCCACCGCGGCAAAAGGGGGCTTCCGTTAGGGGGGAGCTGGACCAGAGGGCTACCCCTACTGGAAGGGTCATCAGTGAGGGATGAGACAAAAGGCTGAGACAAAAAAGGGGATGGTGCACCCACCCCTGGTTCATTCCATCTTGGACCAGGGAGAAAATCTCCCACGTGTGTTTGCCGTGCGTGGCATCCCGTATTACCAGGAGCAGGAGTCCTGGAGGTTGAGCGATGCTGCACGCTGCGCCCTGCAGCTAGCAACACACCTCTTTGGTCCTTTTTTTTGGTTGACGGGTGGCTTGATCAAGGCCCGGTCAAGTCAATCGGCTGGTCAAATATGGCTAGGGTTTAAGCAGGCACTATTCAGTCGGTAGCGCATAGGTCCCCCGACTGCCATCAGTACTTAATAGGGCTGCGTATATTTCCTCATTTTCCCCTGTGGCTGTTGGGAGATTTTGAGCCCCAAAATATAGCTTTCCCCCCATGGACTCCATGGTGGGTGGGGGGATGAGGAAATGAAGAATTCCAGTTTGTATGAATACACAGATCTAGCTCTCTCCCTGACGACCTATGTAATCCCCCGCCTTCCTTTTTGGAACATCACCATGTTGTCACTCGGAACCTTTCCAGCTTCCATAGGGCAAGAATGGGAATCGTAATGGTTCCCGGGCTCCCAAACCAGGGAAGAAAGGGGAAAAGTCCTCCTCAATCCACTAAGGAAATCTTACCTGGTAAATATGAAAGCATTTCATATAGTAAGTACCTAGTAGTGAAGACCATTGATGGTATATTAATCATGGATCTTGATATTTTTGAAGTACATCGGAAAATAGTAGAAGTATAAAATGATCCCCGCATCACCCCACAGCGAGATGGTAGCATGATAGTTGAGGTTTTATCACCAGACGAGAGTGACCATCTGCATGCAATACGCGACATTCCTGGAGCTCAAGTTTTATGTTCTCACAAAAACCCTCAGTCAGTGTAAGGGAAAATTTTCTTTTCCAGAGACCTGATGAGGTATTCTGAGGAGAAAACTGTTAGAAGAACTAGAGAACTTAATGTAGTGGCAGTAAAACGTTTTAAGAAGAAAAATTGGGTGGTTTGGAACAGTCGACACCAGCTCTTCTTCTAAAATTTTAAAAACATTAGTCCTTCCAGAATTGATTAAGTTAGCATGGTACCACCTCAAGGTAAAGCCATATGTGCCCAACCCTATGCGGTGTTTCCCCTGTCAGGGTTATGGGCATGGAGCCAACTCTTGCCGTTTTAAAGAAAATGGACAACCAAGAGTATGTGTAAAGCGTGGTACAACAGGTCATCAAGGAGATGACAACTGTCCAGGCCAATCTGCTGTTACCACTGCAAAGAAGCTCATGAAGCTTCTTCAAAAACAATGTAAAAGGTACAAATTTGAAAAAAGGAGTATTGGTAATAAGGAGCAAGGAGAAAGTTAGTTTTCCAGAGGCAAAGCGACGTGCCCCTGTGCTGTTTGCAGAGCCAGGTAGGCCTTTGCTTTGGTTCTAGCACTCCTCCTTCCCACCAACCCTTGCCCTCCAATGCTTCATACAACACACACTCTGCCACTTCCTTTAAAACCCCCAGTCCCAAAATTACTGACACTGCCTCTGGTGAGTTTTTTCCACCAGAAACGGAGTAGGAGTGAGGGTCTATTGAGGAGACTCCTCCTCCCAAAATAAGGTCTTTGGAGCCATCAGGGGAGGCTCTAGAGGCCTCAAACGGTGACAGCTCCAGCTGCCACTACATCCACAGGGGCCTCTGCGCTAGGCAGAATGCCCCTGAAGTAAAGGCTCAGGCACGCCCTTGCACAGGCAAAGAAATCCTGAACCTGTGTAAAAGGACTCAAGCTGCCACAAAATCCACAGGGGCCTCCGCTGCTAGACAGAATGCCCCTGAAGCAAAAAGGGTCAGGTCCGTTCTTTTACCCAGGCAAAGAAAATCCTGAACCTGTCCAAGGGAAAGCTGTAGAAAGTAGTTCCACAGGTAAACAACCATTAAAAAGCTACTCCTAGGATCCTGGAAAGGGACAGCCCCAAAGGTGTGGGGCAAATTTGACCACAAGTGCTGCCAAAAACCTTTTGAAGAAAAAATATAAAAAAAACTGGTTATCCTAATACAATAGAACTGTCAGGGAATTCATGCAAAATGGGAAGAACTGCAACATCTGATAGCTTCATATAATCCAGTTCGTGTATGTCTACAAGAGATTATGATCAGGGAAAATTGTACCATTTCCCTGAGAGGATTCCAAGTTCAAGCCCATCATGGGACCTTTTTACAATGGAACCTCATTGAGGGGTAGCAGTCATGGTACGTCAAGATATTCCCTTCCAGGCTATCCACCTGCAGACAAAACTGGAGGTGAAGGCTGTGAGAATAGGCTTGACACGACCTTACACTGTTGCGTCCATCTACATTCCTCCACAAAATCTGAACATTAATGATTTGGAAAATCTACTTGAGCAGTTGCCACATCCATTTCTACTGTTGGGGGATTTCAATGGTCGGCATCACCTCTGGGGAGACACTTTGTGGGAACTCCCGAGGAAAGGCCTTGGAAGTCCTTGTTCTTAAGGTAGATGCAGTTTTACTGAACAAGACACTACCACACATTTCCAAATTCAAACTGGGACATTTTCCAATATAGACCTATCAAAAGGCTCACCTGATTCACATTGAACTTCACTTGGCAGGTCATGGAAGACTTACATGGGAAACAACCACTTTTCCATAATTTTGGAGGAGGTGAATGGTATTCCAGTCAATGGTGTGCAAAAGGGTGGTGACTTGAACATGCGGAAAGGAATCTTTTTAGATCAACTGCAGTAGTGGCAAGGATCTGTGAATGATTTCCAGTGTGTTCAAGATGCTGTTAATCACTTCACATCACGAATTCACCTTGCAGCAGAAGCATCCATTCCCAAAAAATAGTGGGCATTACCGTCGACCTCCATGACCATGGTGGTCTGATGAATGCCAACAAGCTGGGCAGAGCAATAAAAGCTGCATTAAGGCAGTTGAAACGACGCCCCAGCATTGTAACCTTGATCAGTTACAAAAAGACCCGAGTGCTAAAGGAGGCTAGACGGACGTCGTGGAGACAGTATGTCTCCTCAATTAACTCTGGGACCCCCTTAGCATGGGTATGGGACAAGGTGCGTAAGATTGCTGGAAAGAGCACATCCATGTCACAACCTGCTCTGAAGATAGATGGCATAATCATCACACACAAAAAAGATGTTGCAAATGAGCTAGCTAAATCCATGGCAGAGATCTCCTCTGGAGCATCTTACACTGCTCGATTATCCAATCTTCAGGCTGACCAGGAACAACTCTAGTGTCGTTCTTCATTTGGAAATTTCAGCAGAACTTCCATATAACTTGCCATTTTTGCACCTTGCGCAAAAATGGCAAGTTATATGGAATGGATATGGAATTTCCAATTTCCCTCACCAGCTGCATCTGCAAGCTGATGGAGAAAATGGTAAACTTCAGGTTGATATGGTTGCTAGAAAAAGAAAACGAGTTGACCCCATATCAATATGGCTTTAGAAAATTGAGATTGACCACAGATGCACTTGTGAGGATGGAAACTGCTATACAGAATTCCTTCGCACAACGACGTCACATGACCTTGAAAAGGCCTATGATATTACTTGGAAGCATGGCATACTCATGAAGCTGTATGAAATTGGTTTAAGAGGAGGATTACCTACCTTCATACAAAGCTTCCTTGCTGACTGGAAGTTTAGAGTTCGAGTAGGAAACAGTTTCTCTAACCTGGAAGATCAGCTGGAAGGGGTCCCACAAGGGAGTGTCTTAAGTGTGACCCTGTTTGCCATTGCTATAAATGACATCGTAAAGGTTGTTCCAAGTGCGGTCTCATGTAATCTGTATGTGGATGACTTTACACTGTACTGCTCAGGAGGAAGCTTACAGGATGTGCAAGGACACATACAGACTGCAATAAATCAGGTTGAACAGTGGGGAACATATCATGGGTTCAAATTTTCTCCAAGCAAGACCATGGCTATACATTTTCCCCAAACGAGCAAAGTTCCATCCTTCCCTCTATTTAGGCGCAAACCCACTGCAATTTGTCCAAGAGGTGAAGTACTTGGGTCTAATTTTTGACTCAAGAACTTACATGGGGGTCTCCCCTCAAAAAGTTAAAAGTGAAGCCTACAAAAGAGTATTTTGCGGGTTCTTTCACATCTATCATTAGAACTCTAGGGAGACGGATTTGACTTCTGAGAGTAAAATATAAAATAATATTTTCTGTAAGACATCTAAGACTAGCGGAGTTGATTACCTCAAACGTATTTTTTTCAAGAGTGCTTTATGACTGTCAAATACAAATGGAAAACATTCCATATACCAATGTTATTATAGTTCTTGTCAAATGAATTATATGAGAATGTCATCGGTTGTTGGTGAATTCGTATTGAAATGAAATTCAGCTTTGTTATTTTCAGTCATTAAGTTTGTTGAAAAGGAGGTTTTAAATTGGGATTTATAATTCAACACTGGCCTGAAAGTCGTTGCCTTATTCATAATACTTGACTCATAAAATGGAAACTGTTTAGCGGTTTTAATTCATTTAGAATTAATCCTAACCTGGCAGAGAAGTCAGTCATATGCAACATGAACTAGCATAATTATAGAAATGATTTTGTTCGTTAAAACTGAAAGTAAAAATGTTCTTTTACGTAGAGCTAGAACATCAATATTAGAGCTTTTATGTAGCATTCCGAAACCCCAAACATTTTAATATATTGTTTAATGATTCGTTGTCGCAACAAAACACAGTATCACCGAAATTTGTTCTGACATACAAAGTTTTGAAAAAGAAATATTATTTTTCCTCGCTTAACATAAAATGGCAAGTAAAGGCCATTAAAATATTCAATATGCTGATATGATTTTTGTTTAGAAGCAGAACAAAATGGAAGCTTCAAATAAAATAGAAAAAGTACCCAACTATTCTGCGACTTATGTTTATTTACAACCCCCCCTTCACTTGGTAGGTCTGTGGGAAATATCAAATGTATTTCACAGATTCAGATAAGCTTTTTTTTTTATGAAAACAAGTAAATGAGATGCCTGTGACCATTAGAAGATTCGGACTCTATGTGAACGGGGAACTTCATACAACAATGTCAACTTTCCACATGAAGAAAAATTGATGTAATACGTAAAAAAGAAAGACAGAAATCCTTTTCTTTGACATCTTAATGTCTGCAATGTTACATCATAGTGATTTTGAAGATATTCATCCCGTCGAAGTCAGCACCTCATCAAATGATTCGGACACCATTATTGACCCGTATGACATGTATTTTATACATTTTTATGTATGTATATTAAATCAAGAAACATGTTACGATTCGTAATTAATGAAAAACTGAGACTAGCATGAAATATATTGAAAAGTATCACCTGTTTGTTCGGCCGGAGTGTATCACTTTGTTTCAACCTAGAAGCTAACAAAAGGAAGAGGTGTTTCAACAGGTTCCGATGTTTGAAGGATGCAACAAAATGTTAGGGGTTTCTGAGATGCTGCAAAACAAGAGTCGTGATTCACTTTTGTATTTTTATTTATTTATTTATTCATTTTTTCAACCTCATTCACTCATATGGAGACATTATTTTCTCTCTCTCTCTCTCTCTCTCTCTCTCTCTCTCTCTCTCTCTAGCCTCCGGGCTAGTACAGTGGTAACGTGTCGGCCTCTCATCCGAGGGGTCGGCGGTTCGCGCCCCGCCCAGGCGCGAGAAGTTGCAACTGTCGCCTGGAGGTTACTGCTGTGGCTGGGCACCACGGCGGGCAAGGACTCGGTTCCGCCGAGTCAGCAGCAGCTCACACACGTGAGCAAAATCAAGCAGACAGTATGTCACACCAAGAATATCCATGTATCAAATGGAATCCAACCAAACTTTAAAAACTTTAAACTTTAACTCTCTCTCTCTCTCTCTCTCTCTCTCTCTCTCTCTCTCTCTCTCTCTCTTCTCTCTCTCTCCTCTCTCTGTCTCTGTCTCTGTCTCTCTCTCTCTCTCTCTCTCCTCGGTATTTTTTTTTTTCTTCAATATGACTGATTGCACTTGAAAGAAGTAAGATCTCAGCTTCCATTTCTAAAAACAGATTTATGAAAAGTCAAACCCTGATTAATTTAAACATTGATGTATACAGTATTATTACATAAAAAACTAAATGTCATAATAAGTCGATATATATTTATTTATTTATTTATTTATTTATTTATTATTTGATTTATTTTTTATTTATTTATTTTTATTTTATTTATTTATTTATTTATTTTTATTTTTTTTGTCGGATAAATATTTGCATTATTTCCTTTAGTTTGCAAGATCAGTTATATGTTTACACGTCTTACCCAAGGCTTAATAATTAATTACAAATTACTCTAATTGTAATAATGCCTGCTTTCGGAATGTAAAGTACGCGTATTCACTAAATCAAAAGTTATTATAGGGAAAAATAATATCTTAGTCGTAAGCTAGAAAATAAGATCAACGACCCTAAGATAACCAAAAAACTATACAGTAAGTTATATTCGGTGTATGTTCAGGATTCGTTACGTTTTCATCATTTTTGTAATGCATATATCAATGGCCGATTTTAATATTTTTTACAAGAATGCAAATATCAATTCAAAAAAAATTTGGAAGTATAAAGGTAATAATAAGCTAAATTCAGTTCTATAAAAACAGTGAAAGGATTATTTATGTCAAGATTTTATTTTTGAAATATCCTTGGTTTTGACCGTCTCTGTATACCAGGTAAGCTTATAGTTAGTGTGGTTGAGACATTGGAGTTCAGAAAAAAAAAAAAATAAAAAAAAACTTTAAACCCATTTTTTTTTTGCAACGCAATTATGAAAAATAACCACACAAAAAAAATAAAAAAAAAAAAGAGAAAATCAGTGTTACCCCACCTTCCTTCCCTTTCATAGACTTGTCATGTCACTAGTTCACTTCACTTTCTTTTTTATTCTTCTTTTTCTTTTTTTTCAAGACGTTCTGGGTATACTTCCTCCCTTTAGGAAGGATATCCCACGCTAATACTTTTAAATTTTCACAAATACATTGTAAAAAATAAAAGTTATTAAATATTTCTTAAGCATCTCGCAATGCGCCAAGAGGAGAGAGGTAGGGCAGTTGTGGATATGGGTTATATTGTGGTAATACCCTGTCAAATCAAGAAAAAATATATTGCGTTTTAGTACTCGGAACAGCCATATCCATTACTTTTTTCCTTATCCGCCTGTTGCGGCTGATGATGATGATGATGAGATGATGATGATTAATAAGATAAAATAATAAAAGATAAAAAATAATAATAACAAAAACAAAAATAATAATAAAAATAATAAAAATAATAATAATAATGATAATGATTTAAAGATATGATAATGTAATGATAATGCTAATGTTAAAGATAATGCTAATGCTAATGCTAATGTAATGCTAAGTAAAGCTAAGTAATGATAATGATAAAGATAAAAATAATGATAATGATAATGTAATGATAATGATAAGAAATGATAATGATAATGTAATGATAATGATAATGTAATAAATGATAAAATAATAAAGATGACGGGAGTAGTAATTACGACGACACCTTACGTTAGCGGCATCGTTAAACAATTTTTCATCATCAGCGGGTTTCATTAATTAATCTGAAAAAAATATAAAATTTAAAATTGCATCAACCCTTTGCTCGTCTGGAATGCGTGATTGGGTTACTTTTTTTAGTATGGGATTTGCCAATACCGCGGGCTTGTGAAGTATTTTCTACCGCTAAACGAGTCTTATCATATCCCGATAGGCATGGTTTCCGAGTAAAAACCGTAATCTATTTATTTGAGACTGTCTAAACAAACGCGATCACTCCCGTCCTTTTCTTATTTCAATTTGCGGGTTTGAGTAGGGCGAGGTTGAAAGCCCTATTGCTCTAACTCGAGCATCCGATCAACTTTATCGTCGTATTCTGTTGCAATGC
>NC_051425.1:21867876-21895775 GCF_015228065.2 Penaeus monodon | reverse complement strand
AAATTAAATTTTAATTTTTTTTTTTTTAAATTTTTTTTAAAATTTTTTTATTTTTTTAAAAAAAAGGGTTTTGGGGGGGGTTTTTTTTTTTTGTTTTTTTGGGGTGTGTTTTTGGGGTTTTTTTTTTTTTTTTGGGGGGGGGGGGGGGGGGGGGGGGGGGTTTTTTTTTTTTTTTTTTTTTTTTTTTTTTAAAAAAAATTTTAACTTTCAATTTTTTCAAAAATTTTTTTTTTTTAAAAGGGGGGGGGGGGGTTTTTTTGGGGGGGGGGGTTTTTGGGGGAAAAAAAAAAAAAAGGGGGGGGGGGGAAAAGGGGGGGGTTTTTTTTTTTTTTGGGGGGGGAAAAAAAAAGAAAAAAAAAAAAAAAAAAAAAAAAGGGGAAAAACAAAAAAAAAAGATTTAAAAAAAAATTTTTAAATTTCTTAAAAAAAAACTTTTTTTCCCCATTTACATTTTTTTTCCCCCAAAATATAAAAAAAAAATATAAAAACCCCATTTGGGGGTTTTTATTTTATTTAAAAATTAAATTTTTTTTAAAATTTTTACCCCCTTTTTGGGGGGGGTTTTTTTAGTTGTTTTTTTTTTTTTTTAAAAGGCGTTTAAAAATTTAAAAAATATAAAAATTTTTTTTTAAAATTTTACAAAAAATTTTTTTTTTTTTAAAAATTTTAAATTTAATTTTAAAATTTTTTAAATTTTGGGTTTTTTAAAGTTTGATTTTTTTGGGGGGGGTTTTTTTTTTTTTGGGGGGTTTTTTCAAAAAAAATTCTTTTAAAATTTTTTTTCCCCTTTTAAAAAATTTAAATTTTTTTATTTAAAATAATTTTAATTTTTTTTTTTTTTATTTTTTTTTTTTTCCCTCCTTAAAACTTTCTTTTTTTTTTTTTTTTTTATTTTTTTCTTTTTTTCCCCCATTTTTTTTTTTTTTTTTAAATTTTATTTAAAATTAAAAAAAAAAAAAATTTTTTTTAAAAATTTCCCCCCCAAAAAAAAAATTTACAAAAAATTATATTAAATTTTTTTGAAATAAAAATTTTTTTAAAAAATTTTTTAACCTTTAATTAAAATTATTTTTTTTTTAATTTATTTAAAAAAAATTATTTTTTTATAAAAATTTTTTTAGAAAAAATTTTTTTTAATTTTTTAATTGAAATTTTTTTTAAAAATTTTTTTTAAAAAAAAAACAAAATCCCCCCCCTAATTTAAACCCCTTTTTTATTTAAAAAATTTTATTTTACAAAAAAACCCCCCCCCCTAAAATTTTTTAAAAACAAATTTTTTTTTATATAATAATATAATATATAGAAATATATATATATGATATATATACTATAATTATATAGTACTATATATCTATATTATATATGTATGTATGTATATTTATATAAATATATACATATAATGGTCCCTAATTTGAATTCACAAGAAAACCACCATATTATCTGGCAAGTCCAGAGGAAAACTCAGTATCTGTTTAGCTGGTTTATTAACGGAACAGACGCATATCTATGAAAAGATCTTGTTGGTTTAGTCGTGGCGGAAGCGACGTCAGCTCTTTCGGGCGAAAGGGGGAAAGTATTCGCGGGTCAAGGGACGGACTCGGACTGACTCCTTTGGGTCGTGCTAGGTCGCTTCTCCTCTAGCTGGCTTAGGGCGTGGGACTACGTCTGTTTGTCGTCGGCTTACCCCTCTGGAGCGTTCTTGTTGTTCCCGAAGTGAGGTCATGTCCCGGACGGATTCCCCTGTTTAATGGATACCACACCGCTCTGCCACCTATCCTCGCCTCGCTCTTGCAGCTGTCTTACCCGCGCGCCCGGCGAAATGCTTGACGGTACACGGTGCGGTAGACGTCTTTTTCCACGGCGCGCGTCCTCATCTTCCACCCATCCATCGCGTACTTTACTTCCTGTCCTCTTCCGGTGTCCCGTCCATGGCGCGCACACGCGACGTCCTCGCCATAGCACCCATACTCCTGTAGACGGTCCTCGACAAGGTCCTCCTGACTAGCTGATTCTCCTATCTCTGCGGATTGCTCGCCAATCGAGCACGGCCTGAGGGGGGTTTGGGTTTCGACGACCAGGCTAACGGCAACCAGACCGTACACATAATGAATAGGATAGTAGAAGAGAAAGTTCCGATAGGGGGGTGGGGGGTCGTAAACGACAGTACTACGAGCCAGCTAAACAACCTGATAATATTGTATGGTATACTTTTTTATGTCAGTTTTTCTTATTTAATTCTATATTTACTTACATATTTGTTTTTCTTTTCTGATTCGATGATAAAGGCAAACCCACAAGGATTCCCTTGAACCTCGAACACTCAGATAAGGGGATAGATTAGAGAACGAGCAAACTACAAGTACCAAGTACTCGGTGATTATGGAACATTATTGATGCACAAGGATAGGTCAATGATACGGGGGATACGAGAGGCAGCACCGCTCGACGGCCTTACTGGTGATGCCTTCCTCTTCCTTGTGCATTCGATATGATTTCACGTAGCACGCCCTAAACACGAATAAGGGAAGCAACATGCCTAACAAGGTGGACATTATAAGGATAGATAAAGGTTATATGATAATCTGACACAACCCCACGTCCGTGCCCTGAACCTACTAAAACTTTCCTCAGATGCAACCTCCGGGATCGTGACGTTGATTCGTCGGCGCAAGTCAAGAGTGCTGGCCTACTTGCTATAGGCTCTGTAGAACGTCCGTGATGAAGAAACTTCATTGCCGACCCTTTAATGACCGGGAACGTAACCCACAATGATGAGGCAGTTCCATGCAACAAACTATCGCGCGAATCTCGTGCAGCAGGTTGTGGCAGTTGTTGACTGATAGAAAATAGATCAGTATCACCTGAAGGCTGAGGCAATAAGAGGCGAGGATATATCCCTCACACCCTCAAAGGAACAGAGGGGGGTGATCAGCCCATTCGAAACAAGAGGCACGAAGCACAAGATGGAGCCTGAAGAGATGAAGCAAAAGGTGAGAAAAGCAACACGAATGTCTTCTTGGTAAGCCTTCGAACCGGGAGCCTAAGAAGTCAAGTGGAGGAAAGGAAGGGATAGAGCAGTCCTTCTATTCATGAGAATAAATTGTGAGAGGGCGACGTAAATCTGTAATATGGAATTGCTTGCTTTGTGTGTGAATGAGGTTGTATGCAGTACGCCTAAAGATAGCAGAAGTATGCCTAGAATGATAAACAGCCCAGAGGTTGTGAGGAAAAAACCTCAGGCTTGTATTAAACCAAGTGCATTGCATTTAAAGGAGGTAGAGAGTCTTGACAGAGAAGGAAGATTACCCTCTGAATACCATTAAAGCACACTTATCAGTGCGATGCACAAATGAGGGGTGTTGCCAAACTGTCAATCGCTGTGTAAACTTGCTCACAGTGTTTGTATGAAAAAAACAGTTAAGGTTTAAACTGTCTGACCCTGCCTTCAACATTTTGAAATCAGAAAGAAGGCTTATCCCTGAACTTAGTGCTGGATGTTGGACAGAAAAGAAGAGGGCGAATCTATGAGCTAAAGATGATAAGTATTACCTATACTTCCTGAGCTGGATGCAAGAGTTTTAGTCATCCACAACTCCGTGCCGCAATGGTGCCTGGATATTGAATAATCCCTCACTGGGCCTACCTGTAGACTTGAGAGGCCATACGAAGAATTCACTCTGTTTTACAACTGAATGGGTGGAATGTCATGTACATCAAAAGAAGAATCAATAATATAGGTGTTACAAAGAGAAAGTAACGGGCCCTGTTAATATAGCATAAGCTGTGAATGTTGCAGATTCCGGGCCTTCCCACATGGCTTGTTATGGGTAAACCTGCCCCAGGTCCTCAATTATAGCCATAGGTGCGTCCTTCACATTATTGCGGCAGGGGATTCGAGCCTCACCCACGAAGAGTGCACCAAAGAATATGGACGACAGCATCCTGGAAGGGAAGTGATTAATACTCAGTCCGAGAACGAGCAATGTAGATAATGATCAGTTGCAGCTAATAAGATAAGGCACGGTGTATAATAGCAAAGGTAAATGAAGCTTCTCTCAAAAGAACAAATAACAATAAAAAACTCTATGGAAGTACACATGTCTGACTAACTCGCAAAACACCCCCCAGTTATAAGCCTAGTATAGTAGATGATGGCTCCCAGGCGGCGACTGGGTAGTCCTTGTGGGCGCTGCTGTTTCTGTTCTGCTAGAGGATCGGGAAATGCTGATCTCGTTTCGGGCTCTGCGGCTTAGTACACGAGCACTTGTAAGCGTAGAAGGGCACGAGGGGAGCCGCCTGTCCAATGACGTGCGAAACCTGGTCGTGGACCTGAAGTGACCCAACATGGGAAAGTATGCTGAATTTCAGGTGCGGGTCGTGCTGCTACAGGTACTCCCTCCAGAGATTGAGCAAAGCGATTAGCGAAACTACCATGATGTATCACTCGGTGGTCACCAGTTAGTAGATGGATGGTTGTACATCATTTGGGTTACTGGTGCTTTACTCTTTGAGAAGGTGTTTGGTGGGTGTGAGTGCCCCACAGGTATGGCTGGTGCTGATTGGTGAGTTGGAGATCAACGGGGGCCGGGCAGGCACCCCAAGTCGGCTAAGGACTGGCAGTCCTTGTGGGTGCCTGCGGCATTGTCTTGTTCTGCTGGAATATCAGGGAATGCTGATCTCGTTTAGGGCTCTGCGGCCTTAAGTTACATGAGCGCTGTGTAAGCGCGCAGGAAATGAGAGGAGCTCGCTGTCCTCCAATGAGCTGGGACATGGCCGACTAGTACACCAAGGGAGGGACCTCATCAGGATTGGCTTACTGTGTTCTGGACGATTTACAGGGATTTTTTTTTAAGTCCCACCCTCACTGGGTTATCCTATACCCAAGTGTGTGTGGGTGTACCTTCACCAATTTGTGTCGGAATTATGGTCAAAGGCATGTAGAAAAAACAGTGTTTAGTAAAACTATGAAATATAGTATAGTGCCGGAAGAGGATTTTTGCTGTACAAACAACCGTTTGGTGAGCTCTGGTGAGTGTATGTCTGACTTGATCTGGTGCTCGCACCTTCCCACCGCCCGACCAAGGGCACTTAATCACCTCAGAAGTGGGACGACCACCTCCTCACTGTCCCATCATGGAGGGGGAGGGGATATGCTGGGGCCCCCACAATGCCAACTACACCCCCTAACCCTCCAACCTATTGGAAGGATAATTCCACTGAACATAGGAATGCACAATAAGGATTCCACCTGCTGACGCCAATGCTGAGATGAAGGATTCAACTTGTTTAAAAAAAAGAAGAAATTAAGGCCACATCATTGTGATTCTAGTTAACTAGGGAGACAAATCAACTGGAAATAAAGCCCAAGCAGTGCAAAAAAACCATCGCCCCCCCCCTAGTGTATAGGTACATAAGACAAGACTTGCAGAGACACATGATAAAATGTACGTCTAACATACGACAGGAGCAACACAAAACTATGTGGCCATGATGGTTAATGGCGCTTTCAAGGGGATTCTCTCAAGCGGAAAATTTATGGGGAATTACCTGGTTACCAAGTTTTTCAAAGGACGTTTGCCGCCAGAGGAGCACCGCATCTTCCAGGGGTTTTAAAGGCTCAAACGGATTACAAGATGGACTGCCATTAAATAGGTCATCATCATATGGAGAGAGAATAACAGCCACCAAAAGAGCATCACCTCTTTGTGAAGATACATAGAGCCAAACCACTATAGGTATAAAATACTGCAGGAAAGAAAAGCTTGTGTGTCTGTGCAGAAGCATCAAACAAAGGACTGCATGCAAGGAAAAAAACAAGGAGAACGAAACCAACAACAAAACCACATTGTCAACCATCGGGAAGAGGTGCGTTAGGAGCCAAGCACTAGGTGTTGTAAATGGCTGCACGTAACTGCCCCCACAAGCCACGCGAACATCCCCCTCCCCTCCCCTGCCCCGGACGTACATTGGACATGGAGTAAGCGATGCCCAGTCCAGCTACTACCCAATTGCATGACTTCACCAACCCAGGAAATCCTGCAACTGCCAGGGGTTTCCCATCCCAGGAAACGCTACCACAAAGTAAACAATGGTCAAAAAATCATGGAAAGTCGAGGAAAAATAAGAAGCTTCAGGCAAGTCTGCTTGACCTGAAAAAAAAGTAAAGGAAGAAAAGGATAGTGTAGACAGGAAAGAATATGCTTCCTAAAGATGTTAGTGATGCTAGTGATTAGGCAGTGAAAATATAATGATGACAGAGATGTGCAGGAAAATGGAGGAACTGTGAGAAAATCATCAGAAAATATATCAATATGGATTATATGTATAATATCATATGAGGAAATGCACAGAATCGTGTCAATAAACAAGATGCACAGATATATTATGCTATATAAGATATATGCAGACAAAGGCCTCAAAAACAAAGATTTGACCACTCGTGAATAATAGGTGGGGATGGGGGACAAGAAAAAATTAGGAGGTAGGCAAAATGAAGCATACCGAGAACAACAAGGATATTTGTAGTAAATCAGAACTAACAAAATTGCTTTGCAACGCATAAAGGAATCACAGAATCTATGGGTGTGATAGATACGCTGGACAGATTCATACAGACTGGATACAAACGCTGGTTGTGCTTGTGCTGTATACAAAAAAATAGAATACTACACCCTCAAGTTATATGAAAATGCAAAATTGGGCAGTATACACAGAGTTAGCACGTTTATACTCATTGATATTGGACTTCTTAATGTCTTGGCGGGCTCTGGAATAGTTTTCAGGCACTAAATTCTTTAAGGCATGTGAGCGACGAGGAAATTGTGAGTTGCGTTTTAAGCATAATGTAACTTATGCAACTAAAGCATAATTGTTCAACATTCAAATGGATACCATGTGGCATCCGCAAGCACCGGACCATGGAAGACAAATTGGCAAAGGAAGCCTGCAGCAAAGATATTTGTGAACATAGATCTTGGGATGCCTCTTGCTAAGGTTGCAAATATATTGAAAGTTCTCATAAGGAAAACTGACTAACAAACACTCAAAGGCCTGAAAACTGTACCATAAGCACTACGATCCAGTATAAAAGAACAGCAAAAGCAAGCATCCAAGAGTGCACAAAATCAACAGACAATGTGATGTGGGTATTGCCAGAAGAAATTAGGTTACAGAATGTACTGGCATCCTACATGGTTGCAGAAGTGCAAGAGAGGAATCTAGGTGTCGACAGTGTAAATGAAGAAAGCACGCAAACATGAACATTATATCTCTTAATATCATTTGAATACAGCCTTTCAGACAGCATACTCTTCCCCTTCCAGAGAGGGATGGACATGCCTTAAGCAAGACTGACGGATGTGAGAGGGGACAACCCTAGATCCTGGCACTGATAATACTGATCAGCAGCTTCAGGACATTAAAAATGGAACACTTACATAGAGCCAACAGCAACAGACTTTGCACTTTGCCTTGTTCTTCTTTATTGCTACAGTCTGTAGAGTCCCAACAAATCATGCACTAAAGCTTAGTGCCGAATAGTACTATAAGCATGAGTTTTCCTAAAGACAAAGAAACGACCCCGATAGTCATTGCAAGAAGAGATCTTATGCCGGGTACCAATTATTCTATCACGAGACTGGTCAGGAATACTTTTGAAATGCTTGCTGCTGCCGAGAAAACCAAATAGTCAGCATAGTTGTTGCAAGAGGTGTTGCAGCCTCATCTCCAGGATTTCATATGGCAACTGATTCTCTTGACCAGTGAGAAGAAAGTGTGGGTTTTCACCCAAAGGAAGAGTGATAGGTAGAATTGATTGCCGACTGGACAGTGGGGAGAGAGCGTCCCAATCGTCCTTGCTGTCATTCCACAGGTGACAACAAAATTTAACATTCCCTGATGCATTAGCTGCAGAGGGAACTGCCAAAACATTCACGTGGCATCACATAGCTGCTTGTAAGACTGGTTAACATTTGATTTACCAAACTCCTAGCTTAAATATTGTGGAGAACCCCTGTTGGCAAACAAATTGAATCCTGAAATGCCTTCGTGACTGGCATAGCAGACTTGAGGAACTACCACCAACTCGCAGTAGCAGAAAAAATTGTCCACAAACACGAGGATGTGTTGTTACCAAAACCCCACGATGTGTTGTAAACTCAGACACAGCGTCAACATAACCACTTCTGCCAAGGAAAATCCAGAATGTCGAACTCGAGTGCAGGTGCAGGATCCTTGTATGACCCCAAGGGGCACATCTTGCAAGACATGACATGTCTCCCTACCCTCTGGTACTAACCACGGAAATAACATCGGTATGGGTCAACTCCATTGCCTTAATGAATGCACAGTGTGCTGCCTCACAGGAATTCATGGAATACCTAACACACGCAGCACATAAACTTTCTGCTACACACCAGGACTTGTCAGATGATCCATCTGCGACCCATAATTTGCTTTGGTGGGACTCTAAAAATAATGGGTCCTGTATCATCAAGAAAAAAATTCCTTTAATCAGCAACCCTCTACTTTGACTATGTCGTGCCATTGGATAAATCTTGAATGATCTGGTCATAAATCATGTCCGGCATGCTGGGCAGCATATACCTCGTCTTTATTCAGTGGATCAAGGGAGGAACCTGTGAAGCACTATTCACAAGAGTTGACAAAAGCAAGGTAAATGAAGGGGTTACAAGATTGGTGCACCACGTGACAACGTTTCGGTGGCGAACATTTGCGCAGTCCTGACTTGAGACGAACGTCACAGCAAATCATGTGCCGTAGGACCATACAAATCATTACCACTCGGCAACGTGAGCGGCATGTTACCCATATGAACCAAGACCTTGTACCCCAGTACAATACAATCGCTAACATTTCCCTATCAGTGACTAAATCGTTTTTCTCTGCACCAGTGATTGATTGATTATTCAAAATTATCTGCCGCGTCAACAAGCTAAGGTCATAGCGGCGACTACCTGTTAAATAGAAATATTAAAAATATTGTTAAAACTTGAAAAACATCAATAAATAATTTCACAAATAACAATAAACAAATAAAAAAATCAAAGCATAAATATTATGCTTTAAAGTATATAAAATATTGCATAAACATTAGCATAATTAAAAATTTTAATGGAAATATTAGTTCTCCTAAGGAAAACTAATAAGACCCTCTAGTCACAATCCTCACCAATACTTTTTTCAGTGTATTGGGGGAGACAAGTACATACGTCTTGGTCTGGAGAATGTTTGCACACTTCTACTTTACATGTGCGATCGTTAAAATGGCTCTTGGCATCCTTCACCAAAGTGCTTGACTTGAAGCCAATCATCGGCCCATGAGTAGTCTTGTGTGCCGCTTTCTTAGTCTTGTTAATGCAACTTCCACTTGTCGGTTAGGGGGGATGCCTAGGTCACCAACTGCCAAGGTCATCTCTAAATCTCTCGCAGTTGTTTCTTAGAGTATGCCCTCCATGTCCTTCCATTTATTTGCGAAGGACAACTCCTTATGCTGGGTTTTCAGGTCGGTGTGTGGAGAGGAAAACGAGCAATCACAAGGCTGAGCAAGCAGCTGCCTTGGCCTTCTGATCAGATCACTCATTTACCACTGATACCAACAGTTATCTTTTTGCGGTGTTGACATCAGTGCAAGCCAAATCTGAACCTCCCCTTACTACTGGATGTGATGAGTTTAAGCACTTGATTGCTTGCAAGCACTCCGAGAGTCACACTATATCACAATAGAATGGTTTGTAAGGATCTCTAGTCATCTAACGCTGCCAAGGATGGCATGATAAAAACTTCTGCCAGTAAAAGATCGAGGCTGCTAGGAAAGACTGCCAGATGCAGTCTTCCTTCTGCTCACTGCTGCAAAGCCCACACCATTTTCAGATTTCGAAACCATCTGTATATATTCGCCTCTGACCTGTAATTAGAATGCTGAAGAAATTCTCTCTCTGACTTCTGCTTCAGATCTCTCCCCTTCCCAATTCCGACCCAAATCAGCTCGACTGATTATTCCAAGGGGGGAATGAATTGGGGAATTCCAACAGCCAGAACCTTAGTGAGACTCAAATTAAGACTTCCACAAGATTCCTCATTCTCCTACCCATAGGATAGCTGATCCTCAAGGGGGTGAAAACCAATCGGATGAGGGATCCCGGAATCCTTGTAGTCTGGTGTAGTAAATCAGGTCATGTAGTCCCGGTGTAATGAAAGAGGTGGTTCTCCACTCTCAGGCATACAGGGATTCCACAGGTGAGACCTTGAACAACACCCAGTACAGATTCTGAGAGCTCATTATGAAACTGAGTCCGGAGAACTTAGGTGGGAGTTGCAGGAGAATACACCTCACAGCCATGATCAAGCTTACCCGAATAAGCGCTCGGTAAAGCCGTAGAAGCATTGTGCGGTCTGCACCCCAAGATAAATGTGAAAGAACCCGCAAATACTAAGCGCTTTTGTAGCCTTACTTGTAACTGTTTGATGTGAGGCACCCATGTAAGTCTTGAGTCCAAAATTAGGACCCAAGTACTTTCCACCTCTGGGACAAATTGCAGTGGGTTTGCGCCGCCTAAATAGAGGGAAGGTGGAATTTTTCCTGTTTGTGGAAATGTATAGCCATGGTTCTTGCTTGGAGAAAAATTTGAACCCACATGATATGTTTGCCCACTGTCAAACATGAGTTATGGCAGTCTGCTGGTCCTAGGCACACCTGTAAGCGTCCTCTCTGGCGCATGTACAGTGTAAAGTTCATCACATACAGATTACATGAGACAGAACTTGGAACAACCTTTACAATGTCATTATAAGCAATGGCAAAAACAGGGTCACACTTAACGACACTCCCTTGGGGACCCCTTCCAGTTAGAGACACGTTTCCTCACCGAACTCTAAATTTCCTGTAGCAAGGAAGCCTTTGTATGAAGGTAGGTAATCCTCATCTTAAACCAATGCATACAGCTTCATGGAGTATGCATGCTTCCAAGTTGTATGTAAGCCTTTTTCAAGGTCAAAAAGAGAAGACTGCCAACATGTGGGACGTCCTTGCGAAGGAATTCGTATAGCAGTTTCCATCCTCGCAAGTGCATCTGTGGACGAATCTCAATTTCTAAAGCCATATGCTATTGGGTCAACATGTTTCCCTTTTTCTAGCAGCCATGCAACTGAAGTTGACCATTTTCTCCATCAGCTTGCAGAGCAGCTGGTTAGAGAAATTGCTTCTGTAATTTCCTGCGTGCAGAAGCAATCTTTGCCAGGTTTAGGACAGGAATGATTATAGCCTGCTTTTTTCCAATGGGATGCACTTGGTGCCCTCCCTATATATCCTATTGAAATAGGTCCAACAGGAACTTTGGGAGCTCTCCGTGAGATATCATTTGATATGGAATATTATGTACTTCCTGGGGCAGTCTTACGGAGAGCTGCCAAAAGCAGGGGAGTCATTCTCCTTCCTGCAGTCCTACTGAAGAACGACACTGGGTGTTGTTACTGTTCAGCACGAAGAGTGGGAGAATCGAGCAGTGTAGGATGCTCCAGAGGAGATATCTGCCATGGATTTAGCTAGCTCATTAGCAATAATCTTTTTGTCTGTGATGATTATGCCATCGATCGTCAGAGCAGGTTGTGATCTGGATGTGCTTCGTTCCAGCAATCTTACGCACCTTGTCCCACACCATTGCTAAGGGGGTGCCAGAGTTACTCGAGGAGACATTACTGTCTCCACGACGTCCGTCTAGCCTCCCTTCGCACACGCCTGGCCTTGGCTCGGGTCTTTTTGAACTGGCTCAAGGTTACAATGCTGGGGCGTCGTTTCAACGGCATAATGCAGCTTTTATTGCTCTTAGTGACAGCTGTTGCATTCATCAGACACCATTGACTGGAGGGGTCTATGGTACTGTCGCCTACTTTTGGGAATGCGATGCTTCTGCTGCAAGGATGAAATTCGTGATGTGAAGTGATTAACAGCATCTGAACACACTGGAAATCATCACAGATCCTTGCAATACTGCAGGCTGTTGATCGAAAAAAGATCCAGTCGCTGTTCAAGTCGCCATCTCTGCACCCATTGACGGGAATACAATTAACCTACTCCAAAAACGTATTTGAAAAGTGGTCACTTCTATGCAAGTCTTCCATGGACCTGCAAGTGAGTTCAAATGTGAATCAGGTCGAGCCTATTGAAGGTCTATATTGGAGAATGTCCCAGTTTGAACTTGGAAATGTTGTGGGAGTGTCAACGTCAGTAAAAAACCTGCATCTACTTCTTAAGACAAGGACTTTTCCAAGGCCCTCCTCGAGGGTTGCACAAAGTGTCTCCCCAGAGTGTGATGAGACCATTGAAATCTCCAGAGTAGAAATGGATGTGGCAACTGCCCAAGTACATCTGCCAAATCATCTATGTTGAGATTATGTGGAGGAATGTGATGGATGCAACAGTGTAAGGTCGTGTCAAGCCCATTCTCCAACAGCCTTCACTGCAGTGTTGTCTGCAGGTGGATGCCTGGAACGGGAATATGTTGACGTACCTATAATGCTATCCTCCATGAGGTCCATTGTCAAACAGGTTCCATAATGGGCTGATGAATGTTTGGAATCCTCCAGGGAATCGGAGATTTTCCCTCTGGTTCATAATCTCTTGTAGACATACACAAAACTGGATATATTGAAAGCTATCAGATATTGCAGTTCTTCCCATTTTGATGAATTCCCGACAGTTCCATTGGATTAGGGTATACAGTTCTTATATTTGTTTCAAAGGTATTTGGCAGCACCTGTGGTCCAAGGTTGCCTCACACCTTTAGGCTGTCCCTTTCCATGATCCTGGGAGTACCCTTTTAATGGTTTGTTTAACGTGGAGCTAGTTTCCACAGGTTTCCCTGAACAGGTTCAGGATTTCTTGCCTGGTGCAAAGAGCGGACTGAGCGTTTGCTTTCAGGGGCATTCTGCCTAGCAGCGGAGGCCCCGTGGAGGTTGTGGCAGCTGGAGTATTTGCACAGGCTCAGGATTCCTTTGCTTGGGCAAAGGGCGTGCCTGAGCCCTCTACTCAGGGGGCATTCTGCAGCAGCAGAGGCCCCTGTGGATGTGGTGGCAGCTGGAGCTGTCACGTTGAGGCCTCGGAGGCCTTAAAAGTGGCCTCACAAGACCTTATTTTGGAGGAGGAGTCTCCTCAATAGACCCCTCAACTCCTACTCCGTTTCTGGTGGAACAACTCACCAGAGGCAGTGTCAGCAATTCCGACTCGAGGGTTAAAGAAAAGTGGCAGAGGTGTGTTGTAAGAAGCATTGGAGGAGCAAGGGTTGGTGGGAAGGAGGATGGGCTAGAAACAAAGCAAAGGACTTACCTGGCTGTGCAAAACAGCACACGGGCACGTCGCTTTGCCTCTGGAAAACTAACTTCTCCTTGTTCCTTAGTACCACTATTCCTTTTCAAATTTGTACTTTTACACTGCTTTGAGAAGCTTCAGAGCCTCTTTTGCAGTGGTAACAGCATATTGGACCTGGACAGTTGTCATCTCCTTGATGACCTGTTGTACCACACCTTACACATACTCTTGGTTGCCCATTTTCTTTAAAACGGCAAGAGTTGGCTCCATGCCCATAACCCTGACAGTGGAAGCACCGCATAGGGTTGGGCACATATGGCTTTACCTTGAGGTGGTACCATGCTAACTTACCCGATTCTGGAAGGACTAATGTGTTAAAAGTTAGAAGAAGAGCTGGTGTCGACTGTTCCAAACCATCAACTTTCTTAAAACGTTTTACTGCCACTACATTAAAATTCTCTAGTTCCTCTAACAGTTTCTCCTCAGAATACCTCATCAGTTCTCGGGAAAAAACAATTCCCTTACACTGATTGAGGGTTTTGTGAGAACATGAAACTTGAGCCCCTGGAATGTCGCATATCGCACGCAGACGGTCACTCTCGTCTGGTGACGAAACCTCAACTATCAGGCTACCATCTCGCTGTGGGGTGATGCGAGGATCACGTTGACATACTTCAACAATTTTTCGATGTACTTCGAAAATATCAAGATCCATGATTGATACACCATCAATGGTCTTCTCTACTAGGTACTTACTATATGAAATGTTTTCATATTTACCAGGTAAGATTTCCTTAGTGGATTGAGGAGGACTTTTCCCCTTCTTACCTGGTTTGGGAGCCCAGGAACCATTACGATTCCCATTCTTGCCCTTTGGAAGCTGGAAAGGTTCCAAAGTGACAATACGTGATGTTCCAGAGGGAATGGTCGGGGGATTGCGTAGGTCGTCAGGGAGAGAGCTAGATCTTTGTAAATTTGTAGTACTCATACAAATTTGAATTCTTCATTTCCTCACCCCCCACCCACCATGGAGTCCAACGAGGAGAAGCTATAGTTGGTGTTCAAAATCTCCCAACAGCCACAGGGGTAATGAGGAAATATACGCAGCCACTATTACAGTACTGATGGCAGTCGCGGGACCTATGCGCTACCGACTGAATAGTGCCTGCTTGACCCTAGCCATATTTGACCAGCCGATTGACTTGACCGGGCCTTGATCAAGCCGCCCGTCTAACCAGAATAAAGGACCAAAGAGGTGTGTTGCTAGCTGCAGGGCGCAGCGTGCAGCATCGCTCAACCTCCAGGACTCCTGTCTCCTGGTAATATGGGATGCCACTGTGGAATGTACCATTCACCAAGAGGGGACGTGGCACTCCAGTTGTCACTCCACATACACACCTGTTTCACCTGCGCGTGATTCCCGTAGTTCACCCCATCCCGTTTTCTTTTATTTGTTTTCGTTTTTATTTCTATTAATTGTATTTGTTAATTTTATTGTTTATGCTTCTAGTTCTTGTATGCAATTTGTATTTTAATTCATTTTGTACTATGAAATGACATGTTTTACTCCTAGATGATTTTTATTTTCGTTTCCTCAGTTCGTGACGTGACACTGCATTTTTGAATATTCACCGTTTTAAATAATTTCTCTAATTAATGTTTTAAACCTTCTACTTATGACTTATTTATCATCTTATTTTATTAATGAAGGTTTTATAAATTTAATGATCTCAATTTTACTGTTTGTTGATTTTAGTTTTTTATTTTATTCATAAATTCTTTTAGTCTGTGTTTTATAGCTTTTCCTTAATGATTTTAATATTTTTATGTGGAATTGATCATTTTAAGAACAATATGTATTTTATTTGATTTTATTTTTACTATTTATGAGAAATGGTTCAACATGTTGTGACGTCACGAGTTCATGTAGTTCCCGGGAACGGAACAAATAAACAGTGTCAACTGGAACTTTGTTTGTGTCACATCCCCTCTGCAAACTACACCCAAGGTTGTACTGACTTTTTGTTACTTGCCTAGGTTTGAACAATGCTGGACGTGTTAGCTAAATATAAATGAAGGCAACTGAGATAGTACTTTACACAGATGAAGATGAATTAACGTAAATGTAAACCCAGTGATACTCACCTTAATAAGTACTAGTTTTTCCCCTTGTGTTTATCATTTTTAGTCTTTTAAGTGTATATATGTATAAAGTAACGTATTCCAGACGTTTACTGCTGAGTGTCTGCCTTTTGTTTATGGATTTACTTTTACTGATCTACTTTTACTGATCTACTTTTACTGATCTACTTTTACTGATCTACTTTTACTGATCTACTTTTACTGATCTACTTTTAACTGACCTACTTTTATTGATCTACTTTTACTGACCTACTTTTACTGATCTACTTTTACTGATCTACTTTTATTGATCTACTTTTACTGAGTTATCTGTATTTTATCTGCTTTTCCTGTTCGTTATCCCACCCTTGTTCCCGAGTGTTTTACCTTGTTTCTATCTATTTTCTACCACGCTTCTGCGCCTACCGCTCGTGCTACCACCACTACTTCTATTGCTCACGCTACCACTATTGCTATTGCTCACGCTAACCACTACTGCTATGGCTACTACTACCACTATTGCTATTGCTCGTACTACCACTACTGCTCGTGCTACCATTACTGCTATTGCTTGTACTACCGCTATTACTATTGCTACTATCACTACAGTGGAAAGACACTAGATAAGGATAAAAGCAGCACTGTTAGATCCTTTCAGAGAAGTTAGCCTAATTTCAAGAGGAGTGAACGGGACCCTTAACTTTATTCTTCACCTGGTCCCTAAGCCTCTCCTGCCTCACGGGATTTCATTTCGGGCTCCTCCTTACGGACTGGTACCTGGCCTTAAGCTAGGAGTATACCTTACACCACGCACGGCAAACACACGTGGGAGAGTTCTCCCTGGTCCAAGATGGAATGAACCAGGGGTGGGTGCACCATCCCTTCTCATAGGCCTTGGTGCACCAGGAAGCCATTTTGTCTCATCTCTCACTGGTGACCCCTCCAGTATGGGTAGCCCTCTGGTCCGGCTCACCAGATCATTGGGACCTCAAGCCCCCCCACCGCGGCAAGGCGGCTTCCGTTAGGGGGGTCCGCACTAGTGAGGACCCTATTAGTAAACACAAAAGGACACAGATTTCCTTCATGCTCCTGCATTAAAAGAAGCTCCTAGCCCAATATGTGACACATTTGTATGGAGAATGAAGGGGAGGTAAAACCTCGGAAATGCAAGAATGGGGGCGTGTAATAAACAATATCGTAACCTTGAAAATGCACTGACCTGCTCCTCGCCCCATCGTCAGGGGACATCTTTCTTGAAGAGGTGTGTTAACGGTGCAGCGATCCTCCCATAATACTTAATGAATGGTCTATAAAAACCCACTAACCCCAGGAACAACTTTATCTGTGTTACATCAGAGGGAATGAGGAGCATACTGATAGTTTTAGCTTGGCCTCGTAAGGCAGCAACCAAATGACAGAGGAAATCCAAACGCAACTGGAAGAACTTACATTTGGCCGGATGATTTGTGAAATCCACTTCCAAAAGTTGCTGAAAACCACTGCACAAACGTGCTTCATGGTCCCTGATTGAAGGTGAACAAACCATAATGCAGTCTAAATATAGTAGCACCTGATCATTAACTAAACCCTGCAGAACAAGAGCCATAAGACAACATAACATCAGAGGAGAGTTCCCGAGACCCATAAGTGACACAAGGAACTCAAAGTGACCCACATACGTCGAGAACACAGTGTATCGTCGGTTGGCTTCTTCCAAGGGGACCTGTAGGAAACCTTTCGCCAGATCAATTGCGAAGACCTTACTCTTCCCACCAATGTCTTGCAAGAGTTGATGAAGATTAGGAATGAGAAAAGGGGACAGAATGGTTACCTTGTTCAGACACCGAAAATCACAAATGGGACGAAACCCGTGCTGACACTTCAGCACCAGCAGCATCGGCGTTGACCACAGGCTAGTCGAAGGTTGAATTAGCCCTTGCTCCAGCATAACATGCACTTTCTCCTCTAGAATCTGATGCCTGCTGTGTGAGATCTTGCATGCTTGAATATACACGGGCTTAGCTCCGGGTTCTAGAGCAATAGAAAATTTTACCATATGCATTCTGCCTAACGGATGGTCCTTGTTCATTAAAATGTCGGGAACTGATCTAACAATTTGCTTACAGTCTCCTGACCCTCGCTAAATGCGAATGATCCCTGCATAGCCTTTGTTAATGCTGCAGGGAATGGGTCAGTTGGATCAGATGACATGGAATAAATGGCGCCAGAGAAAGCTGATGCAGGCAGTTCAAATTCAGCTATCAGGAGATCCATGACTTAACAATCTATTAACTTAACACCTGCTCCTTTGTCTATTGATGATGGTGTTAAGTTCATCATATGGATTGGTGCACTCCCCTCCTACAAGGTATACAGAGAGGGAAGAGGACATGTCCCCTTTACTCGACAATTTTCAGGGAGGACCAAGCATGTACCATATCTACCTGCTGAGGCCGTCACATTAACCAGAACGTCATGGAAGGGTGGAATTACCACCAAGGGCGCCAAACAATCAGTGTCAACCCACATGCGATGTTTGGATGAGTGGGTGATGTGTGAGAAGTGGCAGCAAGATATGCATGAGGTATCTGTGGCATGCTGAGGGGAAGTTTTTCCATGATAATGAACAGAGTGAGATCTAGAAAGAATTGGAGAAGTCATGTGCATGAAATATCTGTAGCATGCTGAGGGGAAGTTATTCCATGATGAACAGAATGAGATCTAGAAAGAATTGTAGAAGTCATGGAATCTGAGGGAGGTGGAGGAGGTTGTTGAGGAGACGGGAAGAGGTAGTTGCGGGGAAGAGACAGAGGAGGTAGGGGAGGAGTCAGAGGAGGAGAAGGAGGAGAGGAGAATGACGTGTCCATGCGTGTGGTCGTTTCTGATGTGTTTTGAGACAGGTTTACCAAGCATGCTTTGGTGAGAAGGTCCGGGTGTTTCCAGATGGAACTGCTCACTTAGCTTATAAACCTGACCCTGAATTTCCACTCTTTCTGCTGCGGTCGCAAAACCATACCAGAACGATAAAGAAAATCATGGCCAAGGAGCAGTGGCCTGAGAAACTATGATAACCCTTCACAACGACCAACTGATCAGAAAAAAAATTATATTTCCAAACCTCAGTGTCCCATACATAGTTCCAATTACACCTAGCTTAGATACTGTCACACCTCCAGCACAAACATTACTTAGTGATAGCTTTGCCGAGAACCGAAATTCTTTTAACACTTGTTCACTCACCTGACTGACGTAACTTCCTGTATCAGTAATCCTCTAATAATTAGCCACCCGTTTATTATAATCACCTTCCCTGTTCATTCTAGCAATGAATTTAAGGGTGATCACTACCTGATCCAGGAACCATGTGCACTCATTAAAAGCATGACCTGCCTGTTACCATACGGACAGAACGGCCTAGTAGAGCATGCAGACAGACGATGCATCCTCAAGCATCTACGGCACTGCATAGGTTTTGGTGTCCAGTTAGCCATGTGTCGTCGTAGTTTATTACAGCAGTTACTGAGGGAGAAGGCGCTACAAGATACTGCGCTCCAGAAGGAATCTCCGGATGCGCACGCAAATGAGTCGCATTTGCTCTGTGCAGCGGCACGCAGGTGCGGGAGAGGCACGTCTATTTCCTGACTTACTTTTTCCCTGATCTAACTACATTTGTAACTAACTGCATATTTCCACCCGTATATGACATTTCATTCACGAGGACCTCAGAAAGCTTATCGAATATCTTACACAGCAGCAAGATAGAAGACACTAACCACGCTTTTGCAAAATGTTCCAGAAACGCCGCATACGATGCGCTCTGAATAACACATAGCTTCAGACACACCAAAGCGTCTGAGCCTGAGACAGACTGCGCCCACAGCATGAGTTTTACGTGAAACTTATTTAGGTAACATGAAAGATCATTCTCTGAAAATGAGAACGCTTGGCCCCTAATAACTCCACCAGTCGTAAATTGCGATTTTCCGTCTGCCTCGAAAATGTTGAAGGGAAAGTACTCTAACTTTCCATACGACTTCTGATCTTTCGGCAAATGAATAAAGGAATCAGCCACTCTCGGAATTCCGTGGTTGAGTCGCATTCTGGTCGACACGAGGCACGATGTAGCAAAATGTTCAGACTCCTGCCTAACCTCTGAATTAATTACTGTATCTTCCAGATTCGCAAAGAATTGGTCTACGAGACGTTAGAGCCTGAGAATTCTGATGCTACATTGTACATTGGGAGAACAATGCCAGGACCCTGCTCGATGCAGCCGTAACAAGGGTGAGGTCAGGAGAAGGGGGTGGAGTTGGAGAGAGAATGTTTTGGGTTTGAGGGGAGGCTGATTCAGAAGTAGATCGTGAGGATGATGAGCGAGAGGAAGTAAGAAAAAGCTAGAGCCCCTTAGGGGAGAAAACTAGCGAAGTCGCAGAGACTTTACAACAATCAACTTTTTCGCACAATTTTTTTTTTCAGATGGAGGAGAGCTCATCAGAGAATTTAGAAAACAAAAAAATCTAACAACAGCACGCCAAAACTACTGTTTTCAAAAAATCGTAAACGTGTTATCGGATGAGAGGAAGAACAGAATTCCCGAAGTAATTCCCCGTATACGCGCACAACACGACCTTCCCGTTTCACAATGAACCTAAGCACTTGTACATTTAAGAAAATGACTAGCTCATAGCACAAATGGGGGACATGGAAAAAGGAATATGACCCCACTGTACTTACGTGGTCCTGTAGGCAGTTGAAAAACGATTTTCGAGCGGGGGCAGGAACGTGAGTTCTACCCCCCCTGAACACCATCTATAAGGGTCTCTGATTGAAATTCACAAGAAAACCACTATATTAACTGGCAAGTCCAGAGGAAATCTCTGTTAAGCTGGTGTATTAATGGAACAGACACGTAGTTATGAAAAAGATGTTGGTATAGTCGTTCGCTGGTCAAGGTACGGACTCGGATTGCTAGGTCGCTTCTCCTCTAGCTTGCTTAGGGCGTGGGACTACATCTGTTTGTCGTCGGCTCACCTTCCAGAACCCCCTCCGGAGCGTTTCCTGTTGTTCCCGAAGTGAGGTCATGTCCCGGACGGATTCCCTTATTTAATGGATATCACTCTTCTCTCCTCTTCTCTTCTCTGCTCTTCCCTTCTCTTCTCTTCTCTGCTCTTCCCTTCTCTTCTCTTCTCTTCTCTCTCTCTTTCTCTGTCTGTCTGTCTGTCTCTCTCTCTCTGTCTCTCTCTTCTTTTCTCTCTCTCTCTCTCTTCTCTCTCTCTCTCTCCCCTTTCTCTTTTTCTTCTCTTTTCTCTCTCTTCTTTCTTTTTCTCTCTCTTTCTCTCTTCTCCTTCTCGTTCTCTCTCTTTCTCTCTCTCTTCTCTCTCTCTCTCTCTCTCTCTCTCGTTCGTTTCTAATATGGGGGAAAAGTGAGTGAGATTTAAAATTCATACAATGGTAAGGAAAATATGTTGTTTTCGTCACCAGAGTCATCCATTTCCCACATGATTAAAGGCGTAGCTGTTTTCCCCTCCACATTTTCCATAATATTAGACTTGGTGCGGGGTTTCTTTACTGTCACCCGCATCTAGATATCTTTAAAAAATAGTCTCTGTAGAAAAAAAATTCACTTACCTCTAATCCCGACCTTCAGCCTGTAGGCACAGTACCCACGTAAACCAAACATCTACATCACGCACGATAAAAATCCAAACTACACAGGTAAAATCACCACTTAAGAGGACTCTCCCCTTCCCCCCAAGACAAGAGAGTATCGTTTTAGGAGAGAAACGATAGCCATCGTATTCGCTGTACGTGGCTCTTCGTAATGGAAATTGCGGTATCAATTTTTTGTCAAAAATGCGAAGAGCGTCGTTGTAGGAGGACGTCTAATCTAATCACCTTTAATGTATTCGCTGGATTCGGGGATCTTCAGCATTTTGTTCCTTGGGAGAGGTAAACAACTATATTTCTACCGTTTGTATTCGTAGTGTCTCTTTCTGTAAGATTTTTTTTTCTGTCTTTCTTTCTTTTCTTTTTTTTTTGTTGTTGATATGAATAATCGTGTTTTCTTTTAACCAGTGTCGTTAACTTATTGGTTTTTGTTTTTATTTTTGTTATTACTGTAATCATCACTTTCCTTATCCTTACCGCTATTATTATTACTATCATCGCCGTCATCATTATCATTATTATTACTATTATTATCATTATTATTATTATTATTATTATTGTTATTATATCATCATCATCATCCATCATCATCATCATCATCATCATCATCATCATCATCATCATCATCATCATCATCATCATCATCATCATCATCATCATCATCATCATCATCATCATCATCATCATCATCATCATCATTACTATTACTATTGTTGTTGTAATTAGACTCTGCCCGACCTTTTATAAGCGAGTGCATGGTATCTCATCATACGACGTAAATGTTATCTCTTTTATGTGTGCCGTAATGAAAAGGAAATTAATGTTACTAAAATATCTTCATCTATAAACACACACACGCTCGCACGCATGTGTGTGTATGTGCTTATATGGATACACTATACATAAATACATACATTCATATGTGTGTGTGTGTGTGTGTTGTGTGTGTGTGTGTGTGTGTGTGTGTGTGTGTGTGTTGTGTGTGTGTGTGTGTTGTGTGTGTTGTGTGTGTGTGTGTGTTATCTATATCTATTTAAACACACACATATTACATATAGATAAATAGATAGAATAAATAGATAGAGATAGATATATACTAAAACTATTTGTGACGAAGTGATTGTAGTTGTTTACGATCCATATTCATGGAACATTCCGGAAGAAGATGAGGAATATAATTTATATATAAAAATAATTCATCCTTACTTCTATTATACCACGTACCTCGTTAGAGCAGCAGCACTCCTGATATCTTCACTGGCGAATGATGGATCGCGGTATATTTTTTATGATTTTTTGATTACGCGTCGTTTTCCCCCGCAAGCGATCGCTTTGAAAAGTATTGCACGGGACTTTTGCAGAACCCTTACTCTCGTTTTTGACGCGTTGGGTTCCCGAAAGATTTATGTGAACAGGGTAGTCATTTGCATCAGAATGATGGGGGGAAATTTTAAATCTTTTGCGCCCATATGGAGTCTAAAAACCACACGTACCATGCATGAGAAATATCCCGGGTGAATGGTTCAATGACTTTTTAAAAAAAATGCGAAGCGTTGTCAGAACAACAAAAATTGGCACAATTTTTTCACCGTTTGAATTTGTCTACGTCTTGGGTGAGGGCCCACTCGTCTTGTTGCGCGAACTGTGGGGGGCGTTCGAGGGGCAGTCGAGGACGACTGGGGCCACATACATACATTTAATCTAAGGGAGATGTTGCAAGGGCTGTAATTGGAAAAAGATGGAGATTATTACCAGTTCATTAGACAAAGGTGCGCGAAAGGGAAAAAGTGTTTTCCCTATTTCCCCCCTAGTCATAAAAAACTCCTTTTGAGGGGAAAGGGACATTCGAGGTCGTTAAAAGTCCAACAGATAAAACTAGTGTAAGCAAGTCCATTTAAATATGATCCACGCTATCATGAGGGGTTCGTCAAGTAGGCGACAGAAGGTACAAAGGTGCGGAACGCCCCATGCAAATGCGATTTTGAGTAATGCGTGAGTGATCACGATATGAGTAACGTGAGAGTTGGAGAAAGAGAATGAAAGGGGTTCGTCCTTTCTTTCGTGCCGTAGTCTGCGAAGACCACGACAAGGGGTGGGAAGTAATTACCGCCCCAAACTATTACGGAGGAAGGGCTGAGTAATAGTAAATGAGGAATTGAGCGCGGCCAAAGCCGATGTGGCGAAAGTATTGTCGGGGTTTGCGCGGGATTCACGGAGTCCCGGAAGAACAGAGGTTCATAATTAAAACTAACAAGGATAGGCAGTAAGGAACGGTATTATTCCAAAGCATTGCAACAGAAAATCGACGATGAAATTGATCGGATGCTCGAGTTAGACGCAATAGGCTTTCAACCTCGCCCTACTCGAACCCGCTAATTGCAATAAAGAAAAAGGACGGGAGTGATCGCGTTTGTTTAGACAGTCTCAAGATAAATAGATTGACGGTATTTGACTCGGAAACCATGCCATATCAGGATATGATAATGACTCGTATTAGCGGTAGTAAATACTTCACAAAGCTCCGCGAGTATTGGCAAATCCCCATACATAAACAAAGTAAGCCAATCACAGCATTCCAGACGAGCAAAGGGTTGATGCAATTTAAAGTTATATCTTTCAGATTAATTAATGCAACCGCATGATGATGAGTAAATTGTTTAACGATGCCGCTAACGTAGAGGTGCTCGTCGATAATTACTATCATCGCCGTCATCATTATTATTATTATCATTATCATTATCATTATCATTATCATTATCATTATCATTATCATTATCATTTTTTATTATATTATCATTATTATTATTATCATTATTATTATATTATTATTATTATTATTATTATTAATATTATCATTATTATTATTATTATCATTATTATATCATCATCATCATCATCATCATCATCATCAGCCGCAAACAGCCGCGGATAAGGTAAACAAGTTAATGGATATGGCTGTTCCGAGTACTGAAACGCAAATCATATCTTTTCTTGACTTGACAGGGTATTACCGACAATATATACCCGATTATGCCACAACTGCCCTACCTCTCTCCTCTTGGCGCATTGCGAGATGCTTAAGAATATTTAATAACTTTTGATTTGTTACTAATGTATTTGTGAATTAAATGTATTAGCGTGGGATATCCTTCCCTAAAGGCAGTGAACGTATACCCAGAAACGTCTTGAAAAAATAGAAAAAGAACGAATAAAAAAAGAGAAGTGAATGTGAACATAGTGACATGACAAGTCTATGAACGGAAGGAATGGTGGGAGTAACACTGATTTTCTCTTTTTTTTTTCTTATTTTTATGTGTGGTTATTTGTCATAATTGCGTTGCAAAAATAAATGGTTGAAAGTTTTTTCTATTATTTTTTTTTTCTGAACTCCAATGATCTCAACCACACGTAACTATATGCATATACCTGTGTATACAGAGAGCGGTCAAAATCCAAGGATATTTACAAAAATAAGATCTTGACATAATATAATCCTTACACTGTTATTATAGATACTGATATGAGCATTATTATTACCTTTATACTTCCAAATTTTATTTGAATTGATATTTGCATTCTTGTAAATAATATTAAAATACGGCCATTGATATATGCATTACAAAAATGATGAAAACGTAACGAATCCTGAACATACACCGAATATAACTTACTGTATAGTTTTTGGTTATCTTAGGGTCGTTGATCTTATTTTCTAGCTTACGACTAAGATATTATTTTTCCCTATAAATAACTTTTGATTTAGTGAATACGCGTACTTTACATTCCGAAAGCAGGCATTATTACAATTAGAGTAATTTGTAATTAATTATTAAGCCTTGGGTAAGACGTGTAAACATATAAACTGATCTTGCAAACTAAAGGAATAATGCAAATATTTATCCGACAAAAAAAAAATAAAAAAAAATAAAAAAATAAATAAATAAATAAATAAATAAATAAATAAATAAATAAATAAATAAATAAATAAATAAATAAATAAATATATATCGACTTATTATGACATTTAGTTTTTTATGTAATAATACTGTATACATCAATGTTTAAATTAATCAGGGTTTGACTTTTCATAAAATCTGTTTTTAGAAATGGAAGCTGAGATCTTACTTCTTTCAAAGTGCAATCAGTCATATTGAAGAAAAAAAAAAATACCGAGAGAGAGAGAGAGAGAAGAGACAGAGACAGAGACAGAGAGAGAGAGGAGAGAGAGAGAGAGAGGGAGAGAGAGAGAGAGGAGAGGAGAGGAGAGAGGGGAGAGAGAGAGAGAGAGTTAAAGTTTAAAGTTTTTAAAGTTTGGTTAGGATTCCATTTGATACAATGGATATTCTTGGTGTGACATACTGTCTGCTTGATTTTGCTCACGTGTGTGAGCTGCTGCTGACTCGGCGGAACCGAGTCCTTGCCCGCCGTGGTGCCCAGCCACAGCAGTAACCTCCAGGCGACAGTTGCAACTTCTCGCGCCTGGGCGGGGCGCGAACCGCCGACCCCTCGGATGAGAGGCCGACACGTTACCACTGTACTAGCCCGGAGGCTAGAGAGAGAGAGAGAGAGAGAGAGAGAGAGAGAGAGAGAGAGAAAATAATGTCTCCATATGAGTGAATGAGGTTGATAAAAATGAATAAATAAATAAATAAAAATACAAAAGTGAATCACGACTCTTGTTTTGCAGCATCTCAGAAACCCCTAACATTTTGTTGCATCCTTCAAACATCGGAACCTGTTGAAACACCTCTTCCTTTTGTTAGCTTCTAGGTTGAAACAAAGTGATACACTCCGGCCGAACAAACAGGTGATACTTTTCAATATATTTCATGCTAGTCTCAGTTTTCATTAATTACGAATCGTAACATGTTTCTTGATTTAATATACATACATAAAAATGTATAAAATACATGTCATACGGGTCAATAATGGTGTCCGAATCATTTGATGAGGTGCTGACTTCGACGGGATGAATATCTTCAAAATCACTATGATGTAACATTGCAGACATTAAGATGTCAAAGAAAAGGATTTCTGTCTTTCTTTTTTACGTATTACATCAATTTTTCTTCATGTGGAAAGTTGACATGTGTTGTATGAAGTTCCCCGTTCACATAGAGTCCGAATCTTCCTAATGGTCACAGGCATCTCATTTACTTGTTTTCATAAAAAAAAAAGCTTATCTGAATCTGTGAAATACATTTGATATTTCCCACAGACCTACCAAGTGAAGGGGGGGTTGTAAATAAACATAAGTCGCAGAATAGTTGGGTACTTTTTCTATTTTATTTGAAGCTTCCATTTTGTTCTGCTTCTAAACAAAAATCATATCAGCATATTGAATATTTTAATGGCCTTTACTTGCCATTTTATGTTAAGCGAGGAAAAATAATATTTCTTTTTCAAAACTTTGTATGTCAGAACAAATTTCGGTGATACTGTGTTTTGTTGCGACAACGAATCATTAAACAATATATTAAAATGTTTGGGGTTTCGGAATGCTACATAAAAGCTCTAATATTGATGTTCTAGCTCTACGTAAAAGAACATTTTTACTTTCAGTTTTAACGAACAAAATCATTTCTATAATTATGCTAGTTCATGTTGCATATGACTGACTTCTCTGCCAGGTTAGGATTAATTCTAAATGAATTAAAACCGCTAAACAGTTTCCATTTTATGAGTCAAGTATTATGAATAAGGCAACGACTTTCAGGCCAGTGTTGAATTATAAATCCCAATTTAAAACCTCCTTTTCAACAAACTTAATGACTGAAAATAACAAAGCTGAATTTCATTTCAATACGAATTCACCAACAACCGATGACATTCTCATATAATTCATTTGACAAGAACTATAATAACATTGGTATATGGAATGTTTTCCATTTGTATTTGACAGTCATAAAGCACTCTTGAAAAAAATACGTTTGAGGTAATCAACTCGCTAGTCTTAGATGTCTTACAGAAAATATTATTTTATATTTTACTCTCAGAAGTCAAATCCGTCTCCCTAGAGTTCTAATGATAGATGTGAAAGAACCCGCAAAATACTTAGTGCTTTTGTAGGCTTCACTTTTAACTGTTTGATGGGAGACACCCATGTAAGTCTTGAGTCAAAAATTAGACCCAAGTACTTCACCTCTTGGACAAATTGCAGTGGGTTTGCGCCTAAATAGAGGGAAGGATGGAACTTTGCTCGTTTGTGGAAATGTATAGCCATGTCTTGCTTGGAGAAAATTTGAACCCATGATATGTTTGCCCACTGTTCAACTGATTTATTGCAGTCTGTATGTGTCCTTGCACATCCTGTAAGCTTCCTCCTGAGCAGTACAGTGTAAAGTCATCCACATACAGATTACATGAGACCGCACTTGGAACAACCTTTACGATGTCATTATAGCAATGGCAAACAGGTCACACTTAAGACACTCCCTTGTGGGACCCTTCCAGCTGATCTTCCCGGTTAGAGAAACTGTTTCCTACTCGAACTCTAAACTTCCAGTCAGCAAGGAAGCTTTGTATGAAGGTAGGTAATCCTCCCTTAAACCATTTCATACAGCTTCATGAGTATGCCATGCTTCCAAGTAATACATAGGCCTTTTCAAGGTCAGTGACGTCGTTGTGCGAAGGAATTCTGTATAGCAGTTTCCATCCTCATGAGTGCATCTGTGGTCAATCTCAATTTTCTAAAGCCATATTGATATGGGGTCAACTCGTTTTCTTTTTCAAAAAGGAATTTTCCTGTATAGCAAAGTTTCCAATCCTTTTCCCAGTGCATCTAGTT
>NC_051425.1:21847717-21867776 GCF_015228065.2 Penaeus monodon | reverse complement strand
TGTTTTTAATTCATAGCTCCCACTAAAAAAAATTGTGCGAAAAGTGATTGTTGTAAAGTCTCTGCTGACTTCGCTAGTTTTCTCCCCTAAGGACTCTAGCTCTTTTCTTACTTCCTCTCGCTCATCATCCTCACGATCTACTTCTGAATCAGCCTCCCTCAAACCGAAAACATTCTCTCTCCAACTCCACCCCCTCTCTGACCTCACCCTTGTTACGGCTGCATCGAGCATGGGTCCTGGCATTGTTCTCCCAATGTACAATGTAGCATCAGAATTCTCAGGCTCTAACGTCTCTGTAGACCAATTCTTTGCGAATCTGGAAGATACAGTAATTAATTCAGAGGTTAGGCAGGAGTCTGAACATTTTGCTACATCGTGCCTCGTGTCGACCAGAATGCGACTCAACCACGGAATTCCGAGAGTGGCTGATTCCTTTATTCATTTGCCGAAAGATCAGAAGTCGTATGGAAAGTTAGAGTACTTTCCCTTCAACTTTTCGAGGCAGACGGAAAATCGCAATTTACGACTGGTGGAGTTATTAGGGGCCAAGCGTTCTTCATTTTCAGAGAATGATCTTTCATGTTACCTAAATAAGTTTTCACGTAAAACTCATGCTGTGGGCGCAGTCTGTCTCAGGCTCAGACGCTTTGGTGTGTCTGAAGCTATGTGTTATTCAGAGCGCATCGTATGCGGCGTTTCTGGAACATTTTGCAAAAGCGTGGTTAGTGTCTTCTATCTTGCTGGCTGTGTAAGAAATATTCGATAAGCTTTCTGAGGTCCTCGTGAATGAAATGTCATATACGGTGGAAATATGCAGTTAGTTACAAATGTAGTTAGATCAGGGAAAAATGTAAGTCAGGAAATAGACGTGCCTCTCCCGCACCTGCGTGCCGCTGCACAGAGCAAATGCGACTCATTTGCGTGCGCATCCGGAGATTCTTCTGGAGCGCAGTATCTTGTAGCGCCTTCTCCCTCAGTAACTGCTGTAATAAACTACGACGACACATGGCTAACTGGACACCAAAACCTATGCAGTGCCGTAGATGCTTGAGGATGCATCGTCTGTCTGCATGCTCTACTAGGCCGTTCTGTCCGTATGGTAACAGGCAGGTCATGCTTTTAATGAGTGCACATGGTTCCTGGATCAGGTAGTGATCACCCTTAAATTCATTGCTAGAATGAACAGGGAAGGTGATTATAATAAACGGGTGGCTAATTTATTAGAGGATTACTGATACAGGAAGTTACGTCAGTCAGGTGAGTGAACAAGTGTTAAAAGAATTTCGGTTCTCGGCAAAGCTATCACTAAGTAATGTTTGTGCTGGAGGTGTGACAGTATCTAAGCTAGGTGTAATTGGAACTATGTATGGGACACTGAGGTTTGGAAATATAATTTTTTTCTGATCAGTTGGTCGTTGTGAAGGGTTATCATAGTTTCTCAGGCCACTTGCTCCTTGGCCATGATTTTCTATATCGTTCTGGTATGGTTTTGCGACCGCAGCAGAAAGAGTGGAAATTCAGGGTCAGGTTTTAAGCTAAGTGAGCAGTTCCATCTGGAAACACCCGGACCTTCTTCACCAAAGCATGCTTGGTAACCTGTCTCAAACACATCAGAAACGACCACACGCATGGACACGTCATTCTCCTCTCTCCTTTTCCTCCTCTGACCCCTCCCCTACCTCCTCTGCCCTTTTCCCCCGAAACTACCCCCCCCCCCCGGTCCCTCAAAAACCTCCTCCCCCTCCCTCAGATTCCAGGACTTTTTACAATTCTTTCTGGGATTTTTCTTTTTCATCAGGGAATAACTTCCCCTCGCATGCAAACAGTTTATTTCATGCACATGACTTCCCCAAATTTTCTTTCTAGATCCACTCTTTTCATTATATGGAAAAATTTTCCCCTCAGCAGCCACAGATACCTCATGCATATCTTGCTGCACTTTTAAACCTCACCCCATCATCCAAACAGCGCATGGGGGTTTTAAAATGTTGTTGGGGGGGCCCTTGGGGGAAATTTCCACCCTTCCATGACTTTCGGTTTAATGTGCGGCCTCAGCGGTGATAGGTAATGTTTGGTCCTCCCTGAAAAGGGGTCGATTTAAAGGGGACATGTCCTTTTTCCCTCTCTGTAAAACCTTGAAAGGGGGGGAGTGCACCAATCCATAAAATGAATTTAACCCCCATCATCAATAGAAAAAGGGGGGCCCGGGTGTTAAGTTAATAGATTTTTAAAGGGCATGGATTCCCTAAATTAACCCTGAATTTAATTTTTCCTCCCCATTTTTTCCTTTTTCCCGGGCCCCCCCCTTTTTTTTTCCCCCCCCCCCCCCTCCCCCTTCCCCCCCGGCACATTAACAAAGGCTATGCAGGGATCTTTCGATTTAGCGAGGGTCAGGAATGTAAGCAAATGTTAGACCCTTTTCCCCGACATTTTTAATAAACAAGGACCACCCGTTAGGCAGAATGAAAATTGGGAAAATTTTCTATTGCTCTAGAAAAACCCCGGGGCTAAGCCCGTGTATATTCAAGCAGCAAGATCTCACACCAGGGATCAGAAATTTTGAGGAGAAAGTGGGATGTTATGGCCTTTTTAGCAAGGGTAATTAAACCCTTTGACTAGCCCCCGTGGTCCCAAGCCGTGCTGTGGTGCTGAAGTGTCCCCGCAAAGGGGTTTTGTCCCATTTGTGATTTTCGGTGTTGAACAAAAGGGAACAAAATTTTGGGCCCCCTTTTTTCATTTTCCCAATCTTCATCAATTTTTGCAAGACATTTGGGGGGAAAAGTAAGGTCCCTTTGCAAATTTATCTGGGGAAAGGTTTCCCCACAGGTCCCCTTGGGAAAAAGCCAAAGGGCGATACACTGTGTTTTTTCGACGTAGGGGGGTTTAACCCTTTTGGGTTCCCTTGTTCCCCTTATGGGTCTCGGGGGAACTCTCCCTGATGTTAGGTTTTTTATGGTCTTGTTCTGCAGGGGTTTTGTTTTAAAGTCAGGGGGCTATATATTTAGACTGCTTATGGTTTTCACCTTCAATCAGGGACCATGAAAACAGTTTTTGAGGGTTTTTAGCAACTTTTGGAAGGGATTTCACAAATCATCCCGGCAAATGAAGTTCTTTTTCCCGTTTTCGTTTGGTTTTTCCCCTGTCATTTGGTTGCTGCCTTTGAGGCCAAGCTAAAACTATCAGTAAAGCTCCTCATTTTCCCCCTGATGTAACACAGATAAAGTTGTTCCTGGGGTTAGTGGGTTTTTATGACCATTCTTTAAGTATTATGGGGGGATGCTGCACCGAAAACCACCTCTTAAAGAAAGATTCCCCGACAGGGGGGAGGACGGTTCAGGCATTTTAAAGGTTTTACATATTGTTTATTCCCGCCCCCATTCTTGCTTTCCGGGGTTTTTTCCCTCCCTTCATTCTCCATCAAATGTGCAAAATTTGGGGGCTAGGAGCTTCTTTAATGCGGACATAAAGGGAAAATCTGTGTCCTTTTGTGTTTACAAATAGGGTCCTCACTATGCGGCCCCCCCTAAGGGAAGCCGCCTTGCCGCGGGGGGGGGCTTGAGGGCCCAATGATCTGGGGACCGGACCGAGGGCTACCCCCTACTGGAGGGGTCACCAGTGAGGTGAACAAAAAGGGTTCCTGGTGCCCAGGCCCATGAGAAGGGGTGTGCCCCACCCCCGGTTCATTCCCTTGGGGCCGGGGGAACTCTCCCCCCGTGTGTTTTCCGTGGTGGGGGAAGGTATACTCCTAGCTTAAAGGGCCGGGACCATCCGTAAGGAGGAGCCCGAAATAAAACTCCCGTGAGGCGGGGAGGCTTAGGGGCCAGGTGAAGATAAAAGTTAAAGGGGCCCTTCACTCCTCTTGAATTAGGCTAACTTCTCTGAAAAGGGTCTAACATGCTGCTTTTACCTTATTTAGTGTCTTTCCCCTGTAGTATATAGCATAGTAAAAGCGGTAGTACAAGCAAAAGCAGTAATGGTAGCACGGCATATGGGAGTACAGAATACAATAGTGGTAGTAGTAGCCCTACATAGTGTAGCTGAGCAATAGCAAAAGTGGGGCGTGAGCAAAAAAGTAGTGTGGGAGCACGAGCGGGGGCGCAAAGCGTGGTAAAATAGATAGAACAGGTAAACCTCGGAACAAGGGTGGGATAAAAAACGGAAAAACAGTAAAATCAGATAAATCAGTAAAAATAGATCAATAAAGTAATCATAAAAATAGATCATAAAAGTAGTCATAAAAAATAAAAATAAAGTAGGGCATAAAAATAGATCGTAAAAAATAGATCATAAAAGTAGATCAGTAAAATAATCATAAAAATAGATCAGTAAAAATAATCATAAAAAATAGATCAGTAAAAGTAAAATTTTAACAAAAGCAGACACTCGCGTAAAAGTCTGAATCTTTTTCTTTTTCTTGTACACTTAAAGACTAAAATATAAACACAAGGGAAAACTAGTACTTTTAAGGTGAGTATCACTGGGTTTACTTTACGTTTTCATCTTCATCTGTGAAAAGTACTATCTCAGTTGCCTTCATTTATATTTACAAACACGTCCCCTTGTTCAAACCTAGGCAAATAACAAAATCAGTACAAACCCGGGGGTTTGTTGCGAGGGGGTGTCCCAAACAAAGTTCCAGTTGACACTGTTTATTTGTTCCGTCCCGGGAACTACTGAACTCGTGACGTCAAACATGTTGAAAACCCTTTCTCATAATAGTAAAAAAAAAATCAAAATTAAAAAAACATTTGTTTTTAAAAAATTTAATTCCCTAAAAATTAAAAACATTAAGGAAAAACTAAAAACAACTAAAAAGAATTTATAATAAAATAAACCAACTAAAAACAAAAAACTAAAATTGAGATCATTAAATTTAAAAACCTTATTATAAAATAAGATGATAAAAAGTCTAAATAAAGGTTTTAAAAAATTAAATTTGAGAAAAAATTTTAAAAAAGGTGAATATTTAAAAAAGCGTGTCACTCACGAACTGAGAAAAGAAAATAAATCATCTAGGGGTAAAAATGTCATTTCATAGTACAAAAAATTAAAAAAAAATTTCTACAAAAACTGAAGCATAAACAAAAAAATTAACAAATAAATTAAAAAAAAAAATCGAAAAAAATAAAGAAAACGGGATGGGGTGAACTACGGGAATCACGCGCAGGTGAAACAGGTGTGTATGTGGATTGCAACTGGAGTGCCAACGTCCCCTCTTGGTGAATGGTACATTCCACAGGGGCATCCCATCTTACCAGGAGGACCGAGTCCTGGAGGTTGCGCGCTTCTGCACGCTCGCCCTGCAGCTAGCAACACACTCTTTGGTCCTTTAATTCTGTTAGACGGTCGGCTTGATCAGGCCCGGTCAAGTCAATCGGCTGTCATATATGCTAGGGTCAAGCAGGCACTATTCAGTCGGTAGCGCATAGGTCCCCGCGACTGCCAATCAGTTACTGTAATAGTGGCTGCGTATATTTTCCTCATTACCCCTGGGCCTGTTGGGAGTATTTTGAACACCAACTATAGCTTCTCCTCGTTGGACTCCATGGGGGTGGGGGTGAGGAAACTGAAGAATCAAATTTGTATGAGTACTACAAATTTACAAAGATCTAGCTCTCTCACTGACCGACCTACGCAATCCCCCGACCATCCCTCTGGAACATCACGTATTGTCACTTTGGACCTTTCCAGCTTCCCAGGGCATGAATGGGAATCGTAAATGGGTTCTGGGCTCCCAAACCAGGGTAAGAAGGGGAAAAAGTCCTCCTCAATCCACTAAGTGCAAATCTTACCTGGTAAATATGAAAACATTTCATATAGTAAGTACCTATTAGAGAAGACCATTGATGGTGTATCAATCATGGATGCTTGATATTTTCGAAGTAGCAATCGAAAAAATTTGTTGAGTATGTCACGTGATCCTCGCATCACCCCACAGCGAGAGGTAGCCCTGATAGTTGAGGTTTCTTCCACCCGAAGAGGTGACCGTCTGCGTGCGATATGCGACATTCCAGGGGGCTCAAGTTTCAGTTCTCTACCAAACCCTCAATCAGTGTAGGGAATTGTTTTTCCCGAGAACTGATGAGTTATTCTGATGAGAAACTGGTTAGAGGAACTAGAGAATTTTAATGTAGTGGCAGTAAAACGTTTTAAGAAAGTTGATGTTTTGGAACAGTCCGACACCACTTCTTCTTCTAACTTTAACCATTATTCTATTTTTCCTTCCAGAATCGGGTAAGTTGCATGGTACCACCATCAAGGTAAAGCCTATGTGCCCACGCCATGCGGTGCTTTCCACTGTCAGGTTATGGGCATGGAGCCAAATCTTGCGTTTTAAAAGAAAATGGGCAACCAGAGTATTGTAAAGGGTGTGGTACAACAGGTCCATCAAGGAGATGCAACTGTCCAGGTCCAATATGCTGTTAACCGACTGCCAAAGAGGCTCATGAAGCTTCCTTCAAAGCAGTGTAAAAGGTACAATTTGAAAAGGAAAGTATTGGTAATAAGGAACAAGGAGAAAGTTTAGTTTTTCCAAGGCAAAGCGACGTGCCCGTGTGCTGTTTGCACAGCCATGTAAGCTTCCTTTGCTTTGGTTCTAGCCGCATCCCCTCCTTCCCACCACCTTGCCCTCCAATGCTCTTACACCACACACTCTGCCACTTTTCTTTAACCCTCAAGTCGAATTGCTGACACTGTCGACTGCCTCTGGTGAGTTGTTCCACCAGAAAACGGAGTAGGAGTGAGGGGTCTATGAGAGCTCCTCTCCAAAATAGGTTCTTAGGAGCCAACATTTAAGGCTCCAGAGGCATCAACGGTGACCTCCAGCTGCCCCAACAATCCACAGGGGCTCTGCTGCTAGGCAGAATGCCCTGATTAGAGGCTCAGGCACGCCCTTTGCCCAGGCAAAGGAGAATCCTGACCTGTGCAAAAGACTCCAGCTGCCACAACATCCACAGGGGCCTCCGCTGCTAGACATGCCCCTGAAGCAAACGCTCAGGTCCGCTTCTGGGGCCCCGGCAAAGAAATCCTGACACCGTTCAAGTGAAATCCTGTGGGAAACTAGTCCACGGTAACCAACCATTAAAACGGTACTCCCAGGATCATGGAAAGGGAAGCCTAAGGTGTGAGGAAACCTTGACTCACAGTTGCTGCAAATACCCTATGAAGAAATAATATACAGACCTGATACCCTAATCCAATGGAACTGTCAGGAATTCATGCAAAAGGGGTAAGAACTGCATATCTGATCAGCTTCATAATATCCAGTTTTTTGTATGTCTACAAGAGATTATGACCAGGGAAAATCATCCGATTTCCCCTGAAAGCAGGCATTTCCAAATTCAAGCCCATTATGGAACCTGTTGCAATGGACCTCATGGAGGAGTAGCATTATGGTACAGTCAACATATTCCCTTCCAGGCCCATCCACCTGCCAGACAACACTGGCCAGGTGAAAGCTTGTGAGGAATGGGCTTGACACGAACCTTACACTGTTTGCATCCATCTACTTCCTCCACATAATCTCAACATAGATGATTTGGAAGATGTACTTGGGCAGTTGCCACATTCCATTCCTACTCTTGGGAGATTTCATGGTCGGCATCACCTCTGGGGAGACACTTTGTGCAAATCCTCGGGAATGGCCTTGGAGTCCTTGTTCTTAAGAGTAGATGCAGTTTTACTGAACAGTGACCACTCTCCCACAATTTCCAAGTTCAACTGGAATCATTCTCCATAGACCATCATAGGCTCACCTGCTTCAACAGTTGAACTTCACTTGCGGGTCATGGAAGACTTGCATAGAATGGCACCACTTTTTCAATATACTTTTTTTTTGGAGAGGTGAATGTATTCCAGTCAATGGAGTGCAGAGATGGCGAACTTGAACATGCAGACTGGAATCTTTTTTAGATCAACTGCAGTATTGCAAGGATCTGGTGAATGATTTCCCAGTGTGTTCAAAGATGCTGTACTCATTCCACATCCCGAATTCATCTTGCAGCAGAAGCATCCATTCCCAAAAGTAGCGGCCAGTACCATTGACCTCCAGTACCATGGTGGTCTGATGATGCCAACAGCGTTTCAAGCAATAAAAGCCGGCAATTAATGCTTGAAACGACGCCCCCACAGCATTGTAACCTTGCTCAGTTACAAAAGACCCGAGCAAGGCCAGGCGTGGTGCTAAGGGAGCTAGACGACGTCGTGGAGACAGTATGTCCTCCTCGAGTAAACTCTGGGACCCCCTTAGCATGGGTGTGGGACAAGGTGCGTAAGATTGGCTGGAAAGAGCACATCCATATCACAACCTGCTCTGAAGATAGATTGCATAATCCTCACGACACAAAAAGATATTGCTAATGAGCTAGCTAAATCCATGGCAGATATCTCCTCTGGAGCATCCTACACTGCTCGATTCTCCACTCTTCGTGCTGAACAGGAACAACACCCAGTGTCGTTCTTCAGTAGGACTGCAGCAAGGAGATGGACTCTGCTTTGCAGCTCTGCCGTAAGACTGCCCATGAAAGTGAACGATATTCCTATCACATGATATCTCCCGGAGACGCCCAGACGATTCCTGTTGACACCTATTCAATGGATATATAGGGAGGGCAACGTGCCATCCACATGGAAAGAGGCCTAAATAATCATTCCTGTTCCTAAACCTGGCAAAGATGCTTCTGCACCAGGAAATTACAGAGCAATTTCTCTAACCAGCTGCATCTGCAAGCTGATGGAGAAAATGGTCAACTTCAGGTTGACATGGCTGCTAGAAAAAGAAAACATGTTGACCCCATATCAATATGGCTTTAGAAAATTGAGATCGGCCCACAGATGCCTTGCGAGGATGGAAACTGGCTAGACAGAATTCCTTCGCACAGCACGTCACATGTTTGGCGTCTTCTTTGAACCTTGAAAAGGCTTACGATACAACTTGGAAGCATGGCATACCATGAAGCTGTATGACATGTTTTAAGAGGAGGAGTACCTACCTTCATACAAAGCTCCTTTGCTAACAGGAAATTTAGAGTTCGGGTGGAAACAGTGTCTCTAACCTGAAGGGGTCCCACAGGAGTGTCTTAATGTGGACCCTGTTTGCCATTGCAATAAATGACATTGTAAAGGTTTTTCCAAGTTCTTGTCTCACGTAATCTGTATGTGGATGACTTTACACACTGTACTGCTCAGGAGGAAGTTCTTACAGTATTGGCAAGGACACACATCAGACTGCAATAATCAGGTTGTACATGGGCAACATATCATGTTTCAATTTTCTCCAAGCAAGAACCATGGCTAATACATTTCCACCGAGAAAATTCCACCCTTCCCTCTATTTAAGGCGCAACCACTGCAATTTGGCCAAGATGTGAGTACTTGGGTTCTAATTTTTGACTCAAGACTTCCACATGGGTGGCCTCACATCAAACAGTTAAAAGTGAAGGCTTACAAAAGCCCTTGAGTATTTTGCGGGTTTCTTTTCAACATTTATCTTGGGGTGCAGACCGCACAATTGCTTTTCTATACGGCTTTTACCGAGCCGCTTATTCGCGGTAAGCTTTGGGGATTAATGGCTGTGAGGTGTATTCTTCTGCATACTCCGCACTGTTCTTCCGGACTCAGTTCATAATGAAGCTCTCAAGAATTCTGTACGGGGTTTTCAGGTCTTCACCTGTGGAATCCCTGTATGCTGAGAGTGGAGAACCAACCATCTTTCATGTGACACCGGGGACTACATGAACCTTGATTACTACACCAGACTACAAAGGATTCCGGATCTCTACATCCATATTGGTTTCACCCCCTTGAAGGATAGCTGATCCTATGTAGGAGAATGAGAAATCTTGGGAAGATCTTAATTTGAGTCTCACTAAGGTTCTGGCTGTTGGAATTCCCCCATTCCACCCTGGGACTAATCAAGTCAGCTGGATTTGGTCGGACTTGGGAAAGGGAGAGATCTGAACAGAAGTCGGAGAGAGATTTCTTCGCATATTTCTAAGTACCAAGGATCAGAAGCAATATATACAGATGGTTTTCGAAGCTGAAAATGGTGGGGTGGTGCTTGTGCAGCAGTGAGCAGAGAAGACTGCATCTGGCAGTCTTTCTCTAGCAGCCTCGATCTTTAACTGCAGAGTTACTGCCATCCTTGCAGCAGTTAAGATGACTAGAGATCTTACCACCATTCTATTGTGATATAATTGTTGACTCTCGTAGTGCCTTAGCAAGCACGCGTATCAAGTGCTTAAACTCATCACATATCCAGTTAGTAAGGGAGGTTAAAGATTGGCTTGCACTGATGGTCACCACGCAAAAAGATAACTGTTGGTATCAAGTGGGACATGAGTTGATCTGATCAGAGGCCAAGGCAGGCAGCTGCTGCTCCGCCTTGTGATGCTCGTTTTCCTCTCCCACACACCGACCTGAAACCCAGCATAAGGAGTTGTCTTCGCAATAAATGGAAGGAACAATGGGGCATACCTCTAGAAAACAAACTGCGAGAGATTAGAGATGACCTTGGCAGTTGGGTGACAAACTAGCATCCACCCTAACCGAAAGTGGAAATTGCATTACAAGACTAAGAATCGGGCACACAACTGACTCAAGTCCGATGATGGCTAAAGTCAAGCACTTTTTAGCAGGATGCCAAGAGCCATTAACGATCGCACATAGTAGTAGAAAGATGTGCAACATTCTCAGACCAAAGACGTATGTACTTGTCTCGCCCCCATATACACTGAAAAATGTATTGGGGGAGGAATGTGACATAGAGGGTCTTATTAGTTTCCCTTAGGGAGACTAATATTTTCAATAAAAGTTAATTATGCATAATGTGTATGCAATATTTTATATAACTTCAGCCTAATATTTATGCTTTGATTTTTTTTTTGTTTATTGTTTATTTGTACAATATTTTATTGATAGTTTTTAAAGTTTTAAATAGTTTAATATTTTCTATTTAACAGGTATTCGCCGCAATGACCTTAGCTGTTTGACGCGGCGATAGAATTTTGAAATATCAATCAATCACTGGTGCAGAGAAAAACGATTTAGTCACTGATAGGGAAATGTTAGCGATTGTATTGTACTGGGGTACAAGGTCTTGGTTCATATGGGTAACATGCCGCTCACGTTGCCGAGTGGTAATGATTTGTATGGTCCTACGGCACATGATTTTGCTGTGACTTTCGTCTAAAGTCAGGACTGCGCCAAATGTCGCCACCCGAAACGTTGTCACTTGGTGCACCAATCTTGTAACCCCTTCATTTTACCTTCTATTTGTCAACTCTTTGTGAATAGTGCTTCACAGGTTTCCTCCTTGAGCCACTGAATAAGACGAGGTATATGCTGCCCGCATGCTACATGATTTATGACCAGATCATGCCAGATTTATCCATGGCACGACTAGTCAAACTTTAGAGGGTTGCTGATTAAGGACTTTTTTCTTGATGATACGGACGCATATTTTAGAGATCCCAACCAAGAAATTATGGGTCGCAGTATGGATCACTCTACAGTCCTGGTGGTAGCATAAAGTTTAGTGCTGCGTGTGTTAAGGTATGCTCATGATTCTGTGAGGCACACACTGTGGCATTCCATAAGCAATGGAGTTGACGTCCATAACCAGATTTGATTTTCCGTGTTATTAACGAGGTAGGAGACATTCATGGTACTTGCAAGATGGCCCTTGTTGGTCATCACAAGTGATTCCTGCACCTGCACTCGAGTTCGACTTCTGGATTTTCCTTGGCAGAAAGTGGTTATGTGACTCTGTGTCTGTTCCACCACATCGGGTTGGGTAACAAACACATCCCTCGTGTTTGTGGACAATTTTTCTTGCTACTGCGGAGTTGGTGGTAGTTCATCAAAGGCTTGCTATGCAAGTCACGAAGGCATTTCAGGCTTCAATTTGTTGCCACCATGGTGTCCACAATATTTAAGCTAGGAGTTGTAAATCAAATGTTAACCGTCTTAACACCGCAGCTAAATTTGGATTCACGTGAATGTTTTTGCAGGTCCATCTGCAGGCTAATGCTCAGGGAATGTTTTAAATATTTGTGTTCAACTGGTGGTGACAGCAAGGACGATTGGACGCTCTTCTCCCCACTGTCCAGTCGGCAATCAATTCTCCCTATCTACTCTTCTCTTGGGTGAAAACAACACTTTCTTCTCACTGGGCAAGAGAAGCAGATTGCCATAGTGAACTCGCTGGAGATGAGGCTGCACACCCTCTATGCAGACAACTATGCTGACTATTTGGTTTCTCGGCAGCAGCAAGCTTTCAAAGTATACCTGACCAGGTCTCGTGATAGAATAATTGAGTAACCGGCCTAAGATCTCTCTTGCAATGACTATCGGGGTCGGTTCTTTGGTCTTTAGTAAAAACTCATGCTTATAGTACTATTCGGCCTAATCTTAGTGCATGATTTGTGGGACTCTACGACTTGTAGCAATAACAGAACAAGGCAAAGTGCAAGTCTGTTGCTTGTGGCTTCTTGTAGTGGTTCCATTTTAATGTCCTGAGCTGGCTGATCAGTACTATCAGTGCCAGGAGTCAATAGGTTTGTCCCCTCTCACCTCGTATCTTGCTTAGGCATGTCATCCCTCTCGGAATGGGAAGAGGATCTGGTCTGAAAGGCTGTATCCAAATGAATTAAAGAGATATAATGTTTCAAATGTTGCTTGCTTTTCTTCATTTACTACCTGTCGACAGGCCTAGATTCCTCTTGCACTTCTTGCACATGTAGATGCCAGTAATTCTGTAACCTAAACTGGTATGTCTGGCAATAACCACCATCACATTGTCTGGTTTGATTTTGGTGCCACTCATTGTAATTCTTTGCTTTCTTTAGACTGATCGTATTGCCTTATGGACAGTTTTTTTCAGGCCTTTTGATGTTTGTTAGATCAGTTTTTTCCTTAATGAGAACTTTTCAATATAATGTGCAACCTTGCAGAGGCATCCAAATCTATGTTTCCACTATCTTTGATGCAGGCTTTTCCTTGCCATTTGTCTACCATGGTCCGTGCTTGCGTAGCCAACATGGTAATACCATTGAATGTTGATAATAGCTTTATTGCCTAAGTTACATTATGCTTAACGCAACTCACATTTCCTCGTCGCTAATCCTTGAAAGATTTAGTGCCTGAAACATTCAGAGCCCCAAGGAACTTAAGAATTCCATATCAAGGAGTAATACGGCTAACTCTTTGTAGTACTGGCCCAATTTTTGCATTTTCATATTAACTGGATTTGTAGTATGCTATTTTTGTATACAGCACAGCACACCACTTTGTATCCAGTCTGTATGAATCTGTCAGCGTATATATCATCACCCATAGATTCTGTGATCCTTTATCGTTGCTAAAGCAATTTGTTTAGTTCTGATCTTATCTACAATATCCTTGTTGTTCTCGGTATGCTTCATTTTGCACTACCTCCTAATTTTTTCTTGTCCCCCATCCCACCTATGATTCACAGATTGGTCAAATCTGTGTTTGAGGCCTTTTGTCTGCATATATCTTATATAGCATAATATATCTGTGCATCTTGTTTATTGACACAGATTCTGTGCATTTCCTCATATTGATATTATAATATAAATCCATATCTGATATAATTTTCTGAGTGATTTCTCACAGTTCCTCCATTTCCTGCACATCTCTGTCAGCATTATTTTCACTGGCCTAATCACTAGCATCACTAACATCTTTAGGAAGCATATTCTTCCTGTCTACACTATCCCTTTTTCTTTCCTTTAACTTTTTTTTCAGGTCAGCAAGATCTTGCCTGAAGCTTCTTATTTCCTCGACTATTTCCATGATTTTTTGACCATTGGTTACTTTTGTGGTACAGTTTCCTGGGATGGGAAACCCCTGGCATGTTGCTGGAATTCCTGTGGGTTGGTGACGTCATGCAAGTGGGTAGTAGCTGGACTGGGCATCGCTACTCCATGGTCAATGGGTACGGTCGGGGCAGGGGAGGGGAGGGGGATGTGCGCGTGGCTTGTGGGGGCAGTTACGGTGCCAGGCCATTACACCTAGTGCTTGCTCCTAACGCACCTTTCACGATGGTGACAATGTGTTTGTTGTTGGTTTCGTTCTCATTGTTTCCTGCATAGCAGTCCTTGTTTGATGAGCTTCTGCACGACAGCACAAGCTGTTTCTTTCCTGCAGTATTTACCTATGTGGTTTGGCTCTATGTATCTTCCAAGAAGTGATGCTCTTTTGGTGGCTTTTATTCTCTGCTCCATATGATGATGATCCTATTTAAGGGCGCCATCCTGTAAACCCTTTTGAGTTTTAAAAAAACACCTGGAAGATGCGGTGCTTCCTCTGCGGAAAAACCCTTTGAAAACTTGGAACCAGGTTCCCCAAAATTTTTCCTTTGAAGAAATCCCTTAAAAGCCCATTAACCATCGGGCCCCATAGTTTTTTTGCTCCTGTTTTATGTAAGTACATTTTACATGGTGTCCTCTGAAAAGTCCTTGTTTAGTACCAGCCCTAGGGGGGGGGGCGGGGTTTTTGCATGTTTGGGGGCTTTTTTCCCATTTATTTGTCAGTTAGTTACTAAATCACATGTTTGGCCTTATTTTTTTCTTTTTAACAAGTTGGGAACCCTTATCATCCTTTGGCGTCAGCAGGGAATCCTTTATTTTTATGCCCCTATGTTCGGGGAAATTAATCCTTCCCCATAGTTGGGGTTTGGGGGGGGTGGTAGTTGGCATGGGGGGCCAAGCAGTCCCCTCCCCCCTCATGATGGGCGTGGGGGGTGGTCGCCACTTGAGGTGATAATTTCCCCGTGGTCGGGCGGGGGGGAAGGTGAAAGCACCAGATAAAGTCAGACAACACTCCAGAGCTCCCCAAACGGTTTTTTGTACAGCATCCTCTTCCGGCACAATTTATTTTCAATTTTTACTAAAACTGTTTTTTCTACATGCCTTGACCAAAATACCCGAACACAAATTGGGAAGTACCCCACAACACTTTGGGTAAAAGGGATAACCCGGGTAGGGGGGGTTTACCCCTGTAAAATCGTCCAGAACAAGTGGGGCTCCTGATGACGCCTCCCTTGGTGTACTAGGGGCCATGTCCGCGCTCATTGGACAGCAGCCCCTCTCATTTCCTGCGCGCTTACACAGCGTCATGTATTACGCGAGCCCGAACGAACAGCATTCCCTTATTCAGCAGAACAAGAAAATAGCCGCGCACCAAAGGACTGCCAGTCCTAGCCGACTGGGGTGCCTCCCGGCTCCCCCGTTGTCTCCAACATCACCATCACACCGCCTACCTGTGGGCACCACACCCACAACAACCCCCTCAAAGAATAAAACCAGAAACCCCCAAATAGTGTACAACCACCCATCTACTATACTGGTGACCACCGGAGTATACTCATGGTTTTTCGCTAGTCGCTTTTGCTCAATCTCTGGGGGGGAAAAGTACCTGTGGGCCCCCCGACCCCGAAACCCTGAAATTCAGATACTTCCAGGTTGGGTACTTCAGGTCCACGACCATGTTCGCATCATTGGACAGGGGCCCCCCTCGTTCCCTCTAGTTTTACACAGTGCTTTTATTTAACCGCAGAGCCCAAAAACGAGATCAGCATTTCCCGATCCTCTAGCAGAAAAACAACAGCGCGCACCACAAAGGGCCTACCAGCAGCCGACTGGGGGCCCTCAATCTACTATATAGGGGTTATAAAGGGGGGTGTTTGCGAGTTAGTCAAAAAGTGTTCTTCCCTAGAGTTTTATGGTTTTTTTTTTTTTGGGGAAAAAGCTTTTTTTTACCTTTGCTATTTAAATGCCCTTATTAGTGCAACTGCATCATTATTAAATTTCTCTTCTCGGACTGATATTATCACTTCCTTTCCCGGAGCGTGCCATATTTTTTGTGGACTCTTTGTGGGATGAGGCTCGAACCCCTGCCCATAATGTGAAGGGGCGCACCTATGGTATTTGAGGACTGGGGGAAGGTTTTCCCCATAAAAAGCCATTTTGGGGGCCCCGGTCTGCAACATATCACACTTATGCTATATTCAGGGCCAGTTACTTTTTCTTTTAACAACCCTTATTATTGTTCTTCTTTTGATTTTACTGAATTCACCCATTCATTGCAGAGTTTTAAATTTTTTGTAGGGCCTCTCAAGTCTACAGGTAAGGCCCGTGGGATTTTTCAATATCACGGGAACTTGCGCACGGAGTTGTGGGTGACTAAATCTTGCATCCAAAATCAGGAAAAGGGAATCTATCACTGTAGCTCATAGATGACCCCTCTTCTTATTCTGTCAAAATCCGCACAATTCAGGGATAAGCTTCTGATTTCAAAAAAGGTGAGCAGGGTCAACGATTTAACCTTAAATGTTTTTAAACAAAGCACTGTGAGCAAAGTTACACACGATTAACAGTTTGGCAACAACCTCATTTGTGCAGCGCACTGAGAAGTGTGCTTTAAGGGTACTTCAGGGGGGTATCTTCTTCTCTGTCAAGACTCTCTCCCCTTTTAAAAGGGCAAGGCACTTGGTTTTATACAAGCCTGAGGTTTTTCCCACAACCTCTGGGCTTTTTATCATTCTAGTGATCCTTCTGCTATCTTTAGGCGTACTGCATACACCTCATTCCACACAAAGCAAGCAATTCATATTACATGATTTACGCCTCTCACATTTATTCTTATGGAATAAGAAGGACATGCTCTACCTTTCCTTTTTCCTCCGACTTGACTTCTTAGGCTCCTGTTCAAAGGCTTACCAAGAAGACATTCGTGTGTTTTTCCCTTCACCTTTGCCTTCATCTCTTCAGGTTCCATCTTGTGCTCGTGCTCTTGTTTCGAATGGGCTGATCACCCCCCTCTGTTCCTTTGAGGAGTTGAGGGATCATATCTCGCCTCTTATGCTCAGCCTTCGGGTTTGATACTGATCTATTTCTATCAGTCAACAAACAGCACACAACTGCCTGCAAACGAGATTCGGGCGCGATAGTTTGTTGCAGGGAACTGCCTCATCATTGTGGGTTACGTTCCCGGTCATTAAAGGGTTTTGGCAATGAAGTTCTTCATCACGGACGTTGCTACAGAGCCTATAGCAAGTAGGCCAGCACTCTTGACCTTGCCGACAATCAACGTCACGATCCCGGAGTTGATCTGAGGAAAGTTAGTAAGGTTCGGGGCACGGACGTGGGGTTGATGTCAGATTATCATATAACCTTTATCTATCCTGTATATGGTTCACCTTGTTAGGCAGTTGCTTCCCTTATTAGTGTTTAGGGCGTGCTACGTGAAAGCATATCGAATGCACAAGGAAGAGGAAGGCATCACCAGTAAGGCCGTCGAGCGTGCTGCCTCGTATCCCCCGTATCATGGACCTATCCTTGTGCATCAATAATGTCCATAATGCACCGGGGTACTTGTTACTTGTAGTTGCTCTTACTCTAATCAAATCCCCTTATCTGAGTGTTCGAGGTTCAAGGAGATCCTTGTGGGTTGCTTTATCAATCGAATCAGAAAAAAAAACAAATAAGTAAGTAAATAAATAGAATTAAATAAGAAAAACTGACATAAAAAAAAGTATACCATACAATATTATCAGGTTGTTTAGCTGGCTCGTAGTACTGTCGTTTACGACCCCCCACCCCCCTATCGGAACTTTCTCTTCTACTATCCTATTCATTATGTGTACGGTCTGGTTGCCGTTAGCCTGGTCGTCGAAACCAACCCCTCAGGCACGTGCTCGATGGCGAGCAACTCCGCAGAGAATAGGAGAATCAGCTGTCAGGAAGGACCTTGTCGAGGACCGTCTACAGGAGATGGTGCTATGGCGAGGACGTCGCGTGTGCTGCGCCATGGACGGGACACCGGAAGAGGGACAGGAAGTAAGACGCAGTGGATGGGTGGAAGATGAGGACGCGCGCCGTGGAAAAAGACGTCTACCGCACCGTGTACCGTCAAGCATTTCGCCGGGCGCGCGGGTAAGACAGCTGCAAGAGCGAGGCGAGGATAGGTGGCAGAGCGGTGTGGTATCCATTAAACAGGGGAATCCGTCCGGGACATGACCTCACTTCGGGAACAACAAGAACGCTCCAGAGGGGTAAGCCGACGACAAACAGACGTAGTCCCACGCCCTAAGCCAGCTAGAGGAGAAGCGACCTAGCACGACCCAAAGGAGTCAGTCCGAGTCCGTCCCTTGACCCGCGAATACTTTCCCCCTTTCGCCCGAAAGAGCTGACGTCGCTTCCGCCACGACTAAACCAACAAGATCTTTTCATAGATATGCGTCTGTTCCGTTAATAAACCAGCTAAACAGATACTGAGTTTTCCTCTGGACTTGCCAGATAATATGGTGGTTTTCTTGTGAATTCAAATTAGGGACCATTATATGTATATATTTATATAAATATACATACATACATATATAATATATATATATAATATATATATATATATATATATATATAATATAGTAAAATATAATATATATATATATATGTGTGTGTTTTATATATTATATATATATATATATATATATATATATATATAATAATATATATATAGAGAGAGGAAGAGAGAGAGAGAGAGAGAGAGAGAGAGAGAGAGAGAGAGAAATAGAAAGTGAGAGGGAGAGGAGAAAAAGAGGGAAGAAAGAGATAAAGGAGAAAAGGGAGGAGAGAGAGAGGAGAAAAAGAAAGAGAGAGGAGAGGAGAGGAGAGGTACTAGGGTATTAATGATTGTCATGCTATATAAATGTTACATGCAAGACTTTTTAACTGTCATTTTGCTGAGAAGTGTGTATTATAGAAAATTCTTCGTAACATGGTTTTGTTTCCCAGTTATATGAAAAACGTCCTGAAAAAAATTAGATTCTTCCAAACTCTCACCTGAACACAATTTCTGACTCTCACATTATTCACACCTGATTCACCTTAATTTCACTGCAGGCGCGCAATCAGGCAAACTATAACAACTTAAAAACATTTCTGGTAAATGATGAAATTCCCATTCTTTGTTGTTGCTAGAAATTGTCAACAGAAAATAATTATAATCCCACATTCAGGGCAATATCTCAATAAAGTTGACGTTTACATCTTCATGTAGAAAATTAAGTTGTTTATCTATAGTACAAGCTATTGCAATATTACAAATCGCCTTTGCCCTTCACATAATCGATCGTACGAAGGTAAATATTATTTACCATGAAATATTTACGACGTTCCTCTATAGAATGTAAATAAACAAGGGTATTTCCAAAACCTCACATAAGTATATTTTTCCTTTTATTTATTTTTTTTTTTTTATGTATATTTTTTAAGGTGTGGTAGGGAGTAAATAAATAGCTGCGTGTTGAGGAAATAAAGTTCTCGGGTCCGTGTATTTGGGAAGAGATTATATAAACATTTGGGAGTATGAGAGAGTCTGTCTGTTTGTCTTTTCTCTCTCTCTCTCTCTCTCTCTCTCTCTCTCTCTCTCTCTCTCTTTACTTTTATTCTCTCTCTCTTCTCTCCTCTCTCCTCTCTCTCTCTCTCTCTCTCTCTTTCTTTACTTTTATTCTCTCTCTCTCCTCTCTTTACTTTTATTCTCTCTCTCTCTCTCTCTCTCTCTCTCTCTCTCTGTAAAAGGCCATCATCCTTAGTACAATGGTGAACAGAGGGTAGTTATACTTGTTAACGGCTTGGGTCTTTATTTCTGAGAGTTTATACCACGCAGTATAAAACACACAAAACATGTTAGTTATAATCAGGGCCGCGCGGAGGTCACGGTCAGCTGCCCGGAGAGGGGGGCGGAGCTGACCTTAGTGCGGTGGTAGCTTAGCACGAACTCCCGGTCAAACGAGGTCAGATATAAATTGTGACCTCCGCCCTCGCTGAGGGGGTGGTTTTCTTATTGGGACATTTGGATCCACGTGGAAACAGCCCCGTGGTCCACTGGTAAAAAGAAAAAAGAATTAAACCACATCCTGTAACAGAAATAGAATTATTCCACATCTTATATTGGCTCGGCCACCTACTCGCGCCTCGCCCTCGAGGCGCCTTCAAGGGTGACCCAACTTTGGTGGTCGTCTCGTTTTCGTGCGTCG
>NC_051425.1:21820169-21847617 GCF_015228065.2 Penaeus monodon | reverse complement strand
CCATAAGAAAGTAGAAGAGAAAGTTCCGATGGGGGGTGGGGGGTCGTAAACGACAGTACTACGAGCCAGCTAAACAACCTGATAATATTGTATGGTATACTTTTTTATGTCAGTTTTTCTTATTTAATTCTATTTATTTACTTACTTATTTGTTTTTCTTTCTGATTCGATTGATAAAGGCAACCCACAAGGATCTCCTTGAACCTCGAACACTCAGATAAGGGGATAGATTAGAGAAGAGCAAACTACAAGTACAAGTACTCGGTGCATTATGGACATTATTGATGCACAAGGATAGGTCCATGATACGGGGGATACGAGGCAGCACGCTCGACGGCCTTACTGGTGATGCCTTCCTCTTCCTTGTGCATTCGATATGCTTTCACGTAGCACGCCCTAAACACTAATAAGGGAAGCAACATGCCTAACAAGGTGACATATACAGGATAGATAAAGGTTATATGATAATCTGACATCAACCCCACGTCCGTGACCTGAACCTTACTAACTTTCCTCAGATGCAACTCCGGGATCGTGACGTTGATTGTCGGCAAGGTCAAGAGTGCTGGCCTACTTGCTATAGGCTCTGTAGCAACGTCCGTGATGAAGAACTTCATTGCCAGACCCTTTAATGACCGGGAACGTAACCCACAATGATGAGGCAGTTCCCTGCAACAAACTATCGCGCTGAATCTCGTTGCAGGCAGTTGTGGCTGTTGTTGACTGATAGAAATAGATCAGTATCACCTGAAGGCTGAGCATAAGAGGCGAGATATGATCCCTCAACTCCTCAAAGGAACAGAGGGGGGTGATCAGCCCATTCGAAACAAGAGCACGAGCACAAGATGGAGCCTGAAGAGATGAAGGCAAAGGTGAAGAAAAGCACACGAATGTCTTCTTGGTAAGCCTCGAACAGGAGCCTAAGAAGTCAAGTCGGAGGAAAGGAAGGATAGAGCATGTCCTTCTTATTCCATAAGAATAAATGTGAGAGGCGTAAATCATGTAATATGAATTGCTTGCTTTGTGTGTGAATGAGGTGTATGCAGTACGCCTAAAGATAGCAGAAGGATGCACTAGAATGATAAACAGCCCAGAGGTTGTGAGGAAAAACCTCAGGCTTGTATAAAACCAAGTGCCTTGCTTTAAAGGAGAGAGAGTCTTGACAGAGAAGGAAGATACCCTCTGAAGTACCCTTAAAGCACACTTCTCAGTGCGCTGCACAAATGAGGGTTGTTGCCAAACTGTTCAATCGCTGTGTAACTTTGCTCACAGTGCTTTGTTATGAAAAAACAGTTAAGGTTAAATCTGTCTGACCCTGCCTCACACATTTTTGAAATCAGAAGCTTATCCCTGAACTTAGTGCGGATGTTGACAGAATAAGAAGATGGGTCGAATCTATGAGCTACAGATGATAAGTATTCCCTATACTTCCTGAGTTTGGATGCAAGAGTGTAGTCATCCACAACTCCGTGCGCAATGTTGCCTGTGATATTGAATAATCCTCACTGGGCCTTACCTGTAGACTTGAGAGGCCCTACGAAAGAATTCAACTCTGCAACTGAATGGGTGAATGTCATGTACATCAAAAGAAGAATCAATAATAAGGTTGTTACAAAGAGAAAGTAACTGGTCCCTGTAATATAGCATAAGCTGTGATATGTTGCAGATCCGGGCCTCCACATGGCTTGTTATGGGGTAAACCTTCCCCAGGTCCTCAATTATAGCCATAGGTGCGTCCTTCACATTATGCGGCAGGGGATTCGAGCCTCATCCCACGAAGAGTGCCACAAAGAATATGGACGACAGCATCCTGGAAGGAAGTGATAATACTCAGTCCGAGAATGAGCAATGTAGATAATGTATGCAGTTGCAGCTAATAAGGGCACTTATAATAGCAAAGGTAAATGAAGCTTCTTCTCCAAAAGAACAAATAACAATAAAACTCTATGGAAGTAACACATGTCTGACTAACTCGCAAACACCCCCCAGTTATAAGCCTAGTATAGTAGATTGATGGCTCCCCAGTCGGCTGACTGGGTAGTCCTTGTGGTGCTGCTGCTGTTGTCTGTTCTGCTAGAGGATCGGGAAATGCTGATCTCGTTTCGGGCTCTGCGGCTTAAGTACACGAGCACTGTGTAAGCGTAGAGGGAACGAGGGGAGCCCGCTGTCCAATGAGTGCGAACATGGTCGTGGACCTGAAGTGACCCAACCTGGGAAAGTATGCTGAATTTCAGGTTGCGGGGTCGTGCTGCTACAGGTACTCCCCCTCCAGAGATTGAGCAAAGCGAGCTAGCGAAATACCATGATGTATCACTCCGGTGGTCACCAGTATAGTAGATGGATGGTTGTACATCTATTTGGGTTACTGGTGCTTTATCTCTTTGAGGAGTGTTTGTTGTGGGTGTGAGTGCCCACAGGTATGGCTGGTGCTGATGGTGATGTTGGAGATCAACGGGGGAGCCGGCAGGCACCCCAGTCGGCTAAGGACTGGGCAGTCCTTGTGGTGCTGCGGCTATTGTCTTGTTCTGCTGGAATATCAGGGAATGCTGATCTCGTTTCGGGCTCTGCGGCTTAAGTACATGAGCGCTGTGTAAGCGCGCAGGAAATGAGAGGAGCTCGCTGTCCAATGAGCGCGGACATGGCCGCTAGTACACCAAGGGAGGACGTCATCAGGATGCCTACTGTGTTCTGGACGATTTTACAGGGATAAGTCCCACCCTCACCTGGGTTATCCTTATACCCAAAGTGTGTGTGGGTGTACATTCACCAATTTGTGTCGGATATTATGGTCAAGGCATGTAGAAAAAACAGTGTTTAGTAAAACTATGAATACTAAGTATAGTGCCGGAAGAGGATGCTGTACAAACAACCGTTGGTGAGCTCTGGTGAGTGTATGTCTGACTTGATCTGGTGCTTGCACCTTCCCACCGCCCGACCACGGGCAATTAATCACCTCAGAAGTGGACGACCACCTCCTCACTGTCCCATCATGGAGGGGGAGGGGACATGCTTGGGGCCCCCACAATGCCAACTACCACCCCCTCAACCCTCCAACCTATGGGAAGGATTAATTCCACTGAACATAGGGACATGAACAATAAGGATTCACCTGCTGACGCCAATGCTGATGATGAAGGATTCCAACTTGTTAAAAAAAGAAGAAAATTAAGGCCACATCATGTGATTCTAGTAACTAGACTGACAAATCAACTGGAATAAAGCCCAAGCAGTGCAAAACCATCGCCCCCCCCCCTAGGTCTGGTACATAAGACAAGGACTTTGCAGAGGACACCATCGATAAAATGTACATCTACATACGACAGGAGCAACAAAACTATGTGGCCCTGATGGTTAATGGTGCTTTCAAGGGGATTTCTCTCAAGAGGAAAATTTATGGGGAATACCTGGTTACCAAGTTTTCAAAGGAGTTTGCCGCAGAGGAAGCACCGCATCTTCCAGGTGTTTTAAAAGCTCAAAGGATTTACAAGGATGGACTGCCATTAAATAGGATCATCATCATATGGAGCAGAGAATAACAGCCACCAAAAGAGCATCACTTCTTTGGAAGATACATAGAGCCAAACCACATAGGTAAATACTGCAGGAAAGAAACAGCTTGTGCTGTCTGTGCAGAAGCTCATCAAACAAAGGACTGCTATGCAGGAAACAATGAGAACGAAACCAACAACAAACACATTGTCACCATCGTGAAGAGGTGCGTTAGGAGCCAAGCACTAGGTGTAATGGCCTGGCACCGTAACTGCCCCCACAAGCCACGCGCACATCCCCCTCCCCTCCCCTGCCCCGACCGTACCCATTGACCATGGAGTAGCGATGCCCAGTCCAGCTACTACCCACTTGCATGACGTCACCAACCCACAGGAATTCCTGCAACTGCCAGGGGGTTTCCCATCCCAGGAAACTGTACCACAAAAGTAACCAATGGTCAAAAAATCATGGAAATAGTCGAGGAAATAAGAAGCTTCAGGCAAGATCTTGCTGACCTGAAAAAAAAGTTAAAGGAAAGAAAAAGGGATAGTGTAGACAGGAAGAATATGCTTCCTAAAGATGTTAGTGATGCTAGTGATTAGGCCAGTGAAAATAATGCTGACAGAGATGTGCAGGAAATGGAGGAACTGTGAGAAATCACTCAGAAAATTATATCAGATATGGATTATATGTATAATATCAATATGAGGAAATGCACAGAATCTGTGTCAATAAACAAGATGCACAGATATATTATGCTATATAAGATATATGCAGACAAAAGGCCTCAAACACAGATTTGACCAATCTGTGAATCATAGGTGGGATGGGGGACAAGAAAAAATTAGGAGGTAGTGCAAAATGAAGCATACCGAGAACAACAAGGATATTGTAGATAAGATCAGAACTAAACAAATTGCTTTAGCAACGATAAAGGATCACAGAATCTATGGGTGATGATATATACGCTGACAGATTCATACAGACTGGATACAAAGCTGGTTGTGCTTGTGCTGTATACAAAAATAGCATACTACAACATCAAGTTAATATGAAAATGCAAAATTGGGCCAGTACTACACAGAGTTAGCACGTATACTCCTTGATATTGAATTCTTAATGTCTTGGGGCTCTGGAATAGTTTTCAGGCACTAAATTCTTTCAAGGCATGTAGCGACGAGGAAATTGTGAGTTGCGTTAAGCATAATGTAACTTATGCAATAAAGCATAATTTCAACATTCAATGGATACCATGTTGGCATACGCAAGCACGACCATGGAGACAAATTGGCAAAGGAAGCCTGCAGCAAAGATATTGTGAACATAGATCTTGGGATGCCTCTTGCTAAGGTTGCACATATATTGAAAAGTTCTCATAAGGAAAAACTGATCTAACAAACACTCAAAGGCCTGAAAACTGTACCATAAGGCACTACGATCAGTATAAAGAAAGCAAGCATTCCAATGAGTGGCACCAAAATCAAACCAGACAATGTGATGTGGTTATTGCCAGAATACATTTAGGTTACAGAATGTACTGGCATCTACATGGTGCAAGAAGTGCAGAGGAATCTAGGTGTCGACAGTGTAATGAAGAAAGCAAGCAAACATTTGAACATTATATCTCTTAATATCATTTGATACAGCCTTTCAGACCAGATCCTCTTTCCCCTTCCAGAGAGGGATGACATGCCTAAGCAAGAATGACGAGTGAGAGGGGACAACCTATGACTCCTGGCACTGATAATACTGATCAGCCAGCTTCAGGACATTAAAATGGAACCACTACATAGAGCCAACAGCAACAGACTTGCACTTTGCCTTGTTCTTTATTGCTACAAGTCTGTAGAGTCCCACAAATCATGCACTAAGCTTAGGCCGAATAGTACTATAAGCATGAGTTTTCCTAAAGACCAAAGAACCGACCCCGATAGTCATTGCAAGAGAGATCTTATGCCGGTACTCAATTATTCTATCACGAGACCTGGTCAGGAATACTTTTGAAATGCTTGCTGCTGCCGAGAAACCAAATAGTCAGCATAGTTGTCTGCATAGAGGGTGTGCAGCCTCATCTCCAGGAGTTCATATGGCAACTGCTTCTCTTGCCCAGTGAGAAGAAAGTGTGGGTTTTCACCCAAAGAAGAGTGATAGGTAGAATTGATTGCCGACTGGACAGTGGGGAGAAGAGCGTCCCAATCGTCCTTGCTGTCATCCACCAGTTGACACAAAATTTAAACATTCCCTGATGCATTAGCCTGCAGATGGAACTGCAAAACATTCACGTGCATCACATTTAGCTGCTGTGTAAGACTGGTTAACATTTGATTTACAAACTCCTAGCTTAAATATTGTGGACACCCTTGGTGGCAACAAATTGAATCCTGAAATGCCTTCGTGACTTGCATAGCAGCCTTTGATGGAACTACCACCAACTCGCAGTAGCAAGAAAAATTGTCCACAAACACGAGGATGTGTTTGTTACCAAACCACGATGTGGTGAAACCAGACACAGAGTCACATAACACTTTCTGCCAAGGAAAATCCAGAATGTCGAACTCGAGTGCAGGTGCAGGATCACTTGTATGACCCCAAGGGGCACATCTTGCAAGACATGACATGTCTCCCTACCCTCGTTACTAACCACGGAAAATAAAATCGGTTATGGGTCAACTCCATTGCCTTATGAATGCCACAGTGTGCTGCCTCACAGAATTCATGAGCATACCTTAACACACGCAGCACTAAACTTTCTGCTACCACCAGGACTTGTCAGATGATCCATCTGCGACCCATAATTTGCTTTGGTTGGGATCTCTAAAATAATGGTCCTGTATCATCAAGAAAAAATTCCTTAATCAGCAACCCTCTAAACTTTGACTATGTCGTGCCATTGGATAAATCTTGAATGATCTGGTCATAAATCATGTCGGCATGCTGGGCAGCATATACCTCGTCTTTATTCAGTGGATCAAGGGAGGAACCTGTGAAGCACTATTCACAAGAGTTGACAAAAGCAAGGTAAATGAAGGGGTTACAAGATTGGTGCACCACGTGACAACGTTTCGGTGGCGACATTTGCGCAGTCCTGACTTTAGACGAAAGTCACAGCAAAATCATGTGCCGTAGGACCATACAAATCATTACCACTCGGCAACGTGAGCGGCATGTTTTTAAACCCATATAAAACCAAAGCCCTTGTACCCCGGGTAAAATACAACCCGCTAAATTTCCCTATCTGACTAAATCGTTTTTTTCGCACCATTGATTGATTGTTATTCAAATTATCTGCCGGGGTAAACAGCAAGGTCATTAGCGGCGAATCCCTTTTTAAAATAGAAAAAAATTAAAATATTTAAAATTTAAAAATCTATCAATAAAAAATTTTACAAAAAAACAAAAAACCCAAAAAAAAAAACCCAAAGAAATAAATATTTGTTTTAAAAGTTATAAAATATTGCATAAACATTATGCAAAATTTAAAAATTTTTTTGGAAAAAAAGTCTCCCAAAGGGAAACAAATTTAAGCCCCTCTATTCCAATCCCCCCCCCAATACTTTTTTTCAGGGGTATAGGGGGGGGACAAGTACAAAATTTTGGTTGAAAAATTTTGGGCACACTTTTTTCAAACATTCCCACTTTAAAATGGCCTTGGAAACCTTAAAAAGTGCTTGATTTTTGGGCCATCATGGGCCCAGAGTTCCTTTTTGGGTTTTCCCCGATTCTTATTCTTGTTAATGCAATTTTCCACTTTTCGGTTAGGGGGGGATGCTAGTCCCCCAACTCCCAAAAGGTTCTCAATCTCTCGCATTTTGTTTCTAGAGGTATGCCTCCATTTTTCCCTTTTCCTTTTTTATTGCGAAGACAATCCTTATGCGGGGTTTTTTCGGTCGGTTTTGGGGAGGGGGAAAAACGAGCATCAAAAGGCCCTGAGCACCCCAAACCCCTTGGCCTTGGCCTTCTGATCGATCATCATTCCCCCCTGTTACCAACAGTTTTTTTTTTTCGTGGGGACACAGTGCAACCCAAAACCCCTTAAACCTCCCTTACTACTGGAGGATGAGTTTAAGCCCTTGATTGCTTGCAAGGCACTCCCGAGAGTCACAATATATCACAATAGAAGGTTTTTTAAAAATCTCTAGTAACTTAACGCTCCCAAAGGATGGAGGGAACCTGCAGTAAAGATCGGGCGCTGGGAAAAAACCCCTGCCAGATGCAGTTTTCCCTTCTGCTCCCTGCTGAAAAAGCCCAAAAAAAAAACCTTTTTCCCCAGATTCAAACCATCTGTATATATTCCCTCTGACCCTTTGGGAAATTTAAAAATATGCTGAAAAATCTCTCTCTGACTTCGCTTAAGATCTCTCCCCTTTTCCCCAAATTTCCCGACCAAACCAAAAGCTCGACTTGTTTTATTCCAAGGGGGGAATTGGGGAATTCCAACAGCCAAAAACCTAGTGAGACTAAAATTTAAAGATTTTCCCCACAAATTCCTCATTCTCCTACCATAGGATCAGCTATCCTTAAGGGGGGTTTTAAAAACCAATCTGGAGTAGGGGGTTTCCCGGAACCCTTTGTATCTGGTTTTAGAAAATCGGGTTTTAAATGTAGTCCCGGTGTAATGAAAGGGTGGTTCTCCACTCCAGCTACAGGGATTTCCACAGGTGAAGCCCGGGAAAACCCCTGAAACAGATTCTGAGGGGCTTAATTTAAACTGACCCCGGAGAAACAGGGGATTTGCAAAAGGGAAATCACCCCCACAGCCATAATCAGCTTACCACAAAAGCGCTCGGAAAAACCCGTAGAAGCTTTTTGGGTCTGCCCCCCAAGAAAAAATTGTAAAAAAAAACCCGAAAAAATACAACGTTTTTGTAGCCTTCACTTTTAACTTTTTTAAAGGGTGAGGCCCCCATGTAAGTCTTGAGTAAAAAATTAAACCCCAAAGAACTTCACCCTTGGAAAAATTGCAGGGGGTTTTGCGCCTAAATAGGGGGAAGGGGGGAAATTTTTTCCCCTGTTTTTTGGAAAGTATAGCCATGGCCCTTGCTTGGAGAAAATTTTGGAACCCAGATATTTTGGGCCCACTGTTACAACCTAAATTTATTGCAGCCCTGAATGGGGCCTTGCACCTGTAAGTTTCCCCCTGAGCTTCCCAGTGTAAAGTCATCCCATACGGGTTTCATGAGACAGAATTTTGGAAAAAAATTTTTCCCAATGTCATTTTACCCTGGCAAAAAGGGTCCATTTAAACCCAACCCCCTTTTTTGGGCCCCCTTTTCCGGGTTTAGAGAAAATTTTTCCCACCCGGGAAACTCTAAATTTCCGGGTTGGGAAAGGGAATTTTTGGGATAAAGGTAGGAAATCTCCTTTTAAAACCCAAAATGTCTAAGTTCAGGGTTATGCCATGCTTCCAATTTTTCGAAACCCTTTTTAAAGGGTTTCCAAAAAAGACTCCAAACAGGGACGTCGTTTGTGCAAAGGGGAATTCTGTATACCCGTTTCCATCCTCCCCAAGTGCATCTGGGGACGATTTTCCAATTTTCTAAAGCCATATTGATATGGGGTAAACATGTTTTTTTTCTAGCGCCATGTCAACCTGAATTTTTACCTTTTTCTCCATCAGCTTGAGTTTGCACGGGGTTAGAGAAATTGCTCGGAAATTTTCCGGGTGCAGAAGCTTTTTTTGGCCAGGTTAGGAACAGGAATGTTAAAAGCCTTTTTTTCCTGTGGAGGGCACTGTCCCCTCCCTATATACCTTTTAAATGGTTTCCAAACCAGGAACTTCTGGGAGCCCCCGGTAAAGATATCATTTGATAGGGGAATATCGTCATTTCCCTGGGGCAGTCTTAGGGCCCGAGTTTTGCAAACGGGTCCTCCCTTGCTCAGTCCTATGAAGAACGACACTGGGTTTTTTCCCTTTTCAGCACGAAGGGGTGGGGGATCGAGCAGGGGAAGGATCCCCCGAGGAGATACCCTGCCTTTGGTTTTTACCCTACCCCATTAGAAAATATTTTTTTTGTCTTGATGTTTTATCCCAATCTATCTTCAGAGCAGGTTGTGAAAAGGATGGCTTTTTCCAGCAATCTTACGCACCTTGTCCCACACCCATGCAAAGGGGGCCCCAGATTTACCGAGGATACATACTGTCTCCACGACGTCCGTTAGCCCCCCTTTAAAGCACACGCCGGGCCCTTGGGCTGGGGTTCTTTTTGTAACGATCAAGGTTACAATGCTGGGGCGTCGTTTCAATCCCTTTAAATCAGTTTTTAAAATTGCTCTGACAGCTTTTTTGGGCTTTAAATCAGACCCCCCATGGTACTGGGGGTTCAATGGTACTGTCCGCTACTTTTGGGAATGGTGCTTCTGCTGGAAAGATGAATTCGTGATGTGAAGTGTTTAACAGCATCTTGAACACACGGGAAAATCATTCCCCCAATCCCTTGCAATCCTGCAGTTGATCTAAAAAGTTTTTAAAGTCTGAGTTAAGCCGCCATCTCTCCTCCTTGAGGGAAATAAAATTAAACTCCCCCAAAAGTATTAAAAAGTGGCCCACTTCTATGCAAGCTTCCAGGGCCCTCCCAAAGTGGTTCAATTTGTAATCAGGTGAGCCATTGATAGTCTATTTGGGAATGCCCCGTTTGAATTTGGGAAATGTGTGGGAGGGGCCCACTGTTAAGTAAAATTTTGCATCAAATTCTTAAAAAACAAGGACTCCAAGGCCCTTCCTCGGGGGGTTCAAAAAGTTCCCCAGAGGTGATGCCGACCATTAAAAATCTCCCAAGAGTAAAAAATGGAGGGGGCCAACTGCCCAATTAATTTTCCAAAATCATTTTGGGTTGAGATTATGGGGGGAAAAGGGTAAAAGGGGATGCAACAGTGTAAGGTCGTGTAAAACCCCCTTCCCTAAACACCCTCCCTGCGGGTTTTGGCCCTGCGGGGTGGATGGGGTGGGGAAGGGGAAAATGTTTGGGGCGTACCCCCCAATGTACTCCTCCATGAGGTCCATTGTCAAAAATTTTCCAAAAGGGTTTTAATTTTGGGAAACCTCTCAGGGAAAACGGATGATTTTCCCCTGGTCATAACCCCTTGTAAAACTACACAAAAGGGTTATAGAAACTATCAGATATTTCAGTTCTTACCATTTTGCCCTGAATTCCCTTACAGTTCCAAATTTTATAGGGTAAAACCAGTTCTTTAAAATTATTTTTTTCATAAGGGATTTGGCAGCACCCGTGGTCAAGGGTTTTCCTCACACCTTTAAAGGGTGTCCCTTTCCCTGATCCTGGGAGTACCTTTTTAAAAAGGTTGTTTTTCCTGTGGAGCAGTTTCCACAGGTTTTCCCTTGAAAAGGTTTTTAGGAAATTTTTTTCCCGGGCAAAAAGCGGACCTGAGCGTTTTCTTCAGGGGCAAATTTTGGGCTAGAGGGAGGCCCCTGTGGATGTTGTTGGGAGCTGGAGTCTTTTGCACGGGTCAGGATTCCTTTGCCCGGGCAAAAGGGGGTGCCGAGCCTCTATTCAGGGGGATTTTTTTGCCTACAGCAGAGGCCCCTGTGGTGTGGGGGGGCAGCTGGGGCTGTCCCCCGTTGAAGGGCCCCTGGAGCCTTAAATGTTGGCTTTCCCAAAAAACCTTATTTTTGGGGGAGGAGTCTCCTCAATAGACCCCTCACTCCCACTCCGGGTTTTTGGGGGGAACAAATCAAACCCGAGGCAGTGCACAATTTCCGACTGAGGGTTAAAAAAAGGGGCAAAAAGTTGTGTTGTAGGGAAACATTTGGGGGGCAAGGGGTTTTTGGGAAGGCGGATGGGCTAAAACCCAAAACCAAAAGGCCTTTCCTGGCTGTTCAAAAAGCACACGGGCACTTTGCTTTGCCTCGGAAAAATAACTTTCTCCCTTTTTCCTTTTTACCAATACTTCCCTTTTTAAAATTTTTAACCTTTTTACACTGCTTTTAAAAGCTTCATGACCTTTGCCCCGTGGGAAAAGGGATTTTTGGACCCGGCCCGTTTTTCAATTTTCCTTTTGACCTGTTGTACCACCCCTGACACATACTCTTGGGTTTCCCATTTTCTTTAAAAAGGGAAGAGTTTGGGGTCCATGCCCATAACCCTGACAGTTGGGAAAACCCCCATAGGGTTTGGGGACAATGGCTTTTCCTTGAGGTTTGGGACCATGCCCAACTTAACCCCCATTGGGAAAGGGCTATGTGTTTTTAAAAATTAGAAGAAAAGTGGGTCGACCCGTTTTCCCAAACCCCAACTTTTTTAAAACTTTTTTCTTCCACTAAAATTAAAATTCTTAGTTCCCCTAAAGTTTCTCCTCCCGAATACCCCCATCATTTCGGGGGAAAAAACCTTTCCCCTTTCACTGATTGGGGTTTTTTTGGGGAACATGAAACTTGAGCCCTTTGGGAAAGGCCCCATATCGCACGCAGGGCGGTCACTTCGTTTGGTGACGAAACCTCCAAAATTTTCAGGCAAACCCTCCGCTGTGGGGTGATCGAGGATCACGTTTACATACTTTAACAATTTTTCGAGGGATTTTGAAAAAATCAAAATCCCCTGATTTTTACACCATCAATGGGGCTTCTCTATAGGTCTTACTATATGAAATGTTTTTATATTTTTCCGGTAAGATTTCCTTTGTGGATTGAGGGGGGACTTTTCCCCCTTCCCTTTCCCGGGTTTTTTAGCCCAGGAAACCATTAAAATTCCCCTTTTTTGCCCTTTGGAAGCGGAAAAGGTTCCAAAGTGACAATACGTGGGGGTTCCCGGGGGGAATGGTCGGGGGATTTCTTTGGGGCCGGGGAGAGTAGATCTTTGTTAAAATTTTAGTACTCATTAAAAAATTTGAAATTTTTCATTTTCCCCAACCCCCCCCCCCCACCATGGAGTCCAACGAGGAGAAGCTATAAATTGGTTTTTTCAAAATCTCCCAAAAGCCCCAGGGGTAATGAGGAAATATTTGCAGCCACTATTTACAGTACTGATGGCATTGCGGGGGCCATGGGGCTACCGACTGAATAGTGCCTTGGGTTGACCCTAGCCATATTTGAAACCCGGCCCTTGACTTGACCGGGCCTTTATCAAGCCGCCCCCTTTAAAACCCGAATAAAAGGGCCAAAGGGTTTTGTTTTCTAGCTTCAGGGGGCGCGGCAGCATCGCTCCCCAAACCTCCCGGAAATCCTGTTTTTCCCTGGTAATATGGGATGCCCCGGGGGAATGTACCCCTTCACGGGAAAAGGGGGCGGGCACTCCAGTTGTCCCCTCCAAAACACACCTGTTTTTTCCTGGGGCGTGATTCCCGTAGTTTAACCCCCCTTCCCCTTTTTTTTTTAATTTTTTTTCGTTTTATTTTATTTTTTTAAATTTTATTTGTTAATTTTATTGTTTATGCTTCTAGGGTTTTTATGCAATTTTTTTTTTAATTTTATTTTGTACTATGAAAGGGGCTGTTTTTAAATCCTAGAAAAGATTTTTTTTTTCGTTTTTTCCCCCCAAATTTTGTGAAGGACACTGCATTTTTGAATATTCACCGTTTTAAATAATTTTCTAAAAAATGTTTTAAAACCCTTATTATGAATTATTTTTTCATCCTTTTTTTTTAATGAAGGTTTTATAAAATTTAAAGTCTCAATTTCTGTTTGTTGATTTTAGTTTGGGTTTTTTTTTTTATTCATAAATTTTTTAGTCTGTGTTTTTTAGCTTTTTCCCTTTAAAGATTTTAAAAATTTTTTTGGGGGAATTTATCATTTTTAAAAACAATATGGGGGTTTTTTTTGTTTTTTTTTTTACATTTTTGAGAAATGGGTTTAACATGTTTTGACGTCACGAGTTTTATTAGTTTCCCCGGGAAAGGAACAAATAAAAAAGTGTCAATGGAAAATTTGTTTGTGTCACTCCCCTCTGCAAAACTACACCAAGGTTTTTACTGACTTTTTTTTAATTTCCTAGGTTTGAAAAAATGGGGGGACGTGTTTTGCTAAAAATAAATAAAAACCGAGGGTAGTAAATTTTACACAGATGAAAATGAATTAACCCAAAAATTTAAAACCCAATTTTATCACCTTTAAAAGTAAGTTTTCCCCTTTTTTTATCCTTTTTTTGGTCTTTTAAGTTACCTAAAGTATAAAAATTTAAAGTATTCCCGACTTTTTCGCCGAGGGGTCTGCTTTTGTTTTTTAAATTTTCTTTTTCTGATTTTACTTTTTTCTGTTACTTTTACTGATCTACTTTTCTGATCTACTTTTACCGTCACTTTTCTGATCTACTTTTAAAGACTACTTTTACTGAACCCCACTTTTATTGATCTACTTTTTTCTGACCTACTTTTACTGACTACTTTTTGATCTACTTTTAAATTTATCTACTTTTACTGAGTTATCTGATTTTATTTTTCCTTTTTTCCCGTTCGTTAAACCCAAACCCTTTTTTTCCCCAGTGTTTTTTCCCTTTTTTCTATTTTTTTTCTACCACCTTCTGGCCCACCGCTTGCTACCCCCACTACTTCTATTTTCCCCACGCTACCACTTTTGCTATTGGGTCACGGGTACCACTTTTGGGTATGGTACTACTACCACTATTGCTATTGCTCGTACTTTCCACTCCTTTCTTTGTGCTAAACCCTTAATGCATTGCTTGTACTAAACCCCTATTACTATTGCTACTATCCCTAAAATGGAAAAGGGCACTGATAAGGGTAAAAAACACCCCTGTTGATCCTTTTCCCGAGAATTAGCCCCATTTCAAGAGGGGTGAAAGGGACCCCTTTAAATTTTTTTCTTCACCTGGTCCCTAAAACCTTCCTGCCTCAAAGGGAGATTTTTATTTCGGGGCTCCTCCCTTACGGACTGGTACCTGGCCTTAAGTAGGAGTTTCCTTAACCCACGCACGGCAAACACACGTGGAAGTTCTCCCCGGTCCAAGAAAGGAATGAACCAGGGTTTTGGGGGCACCATTCCCCTTTTCCCTTTTTTTGGGGGGGGGGGGGGGCCCTTGGGGCACCAAAGGGAACCATTTTGTCTCCCCCTCTCAAATGGTGCCCCTCCCCCATGGGTAGCCCTCTGGTCCGGGTCACCCCGGGTCTTGGGACCTCAAAACCCCCCCACCGGGGGCCAAAGGGGGCTTTCCCTTAGGGGGGGCCGCACTAGTGGGACCCATTAGTAAACCCAAAAGGAAACAGATTTCCTTTTAAAGCTCCTGCATTAAAAAAAGCTCCTAGCCCCAAAATGTGACCCAAAATTTTATGGAGGGAAAAAAAAGGGGGGGTAAAACCTCGGGAAAGCCCAAAAGGGGCGGGAAAAAAACAATTCGTACCTTTAAAATGCCTGGGCCTGCTCCTTTGCCCCCTCGTCAGGGGAATCTTTTTTTGAAAGTGTGTTAACGTGCAGCGATCCCCCCTAATACTTAATGAATGGTCTATAAAAACCCACTAAACCCCAAAGGAAAAACTTTATTTTGTGTTTCATCAGGGAAATGAAAGGGGCATACCCGATAGTTTTAGCTTTGGGTCGTAAGGCAGCAACCAAAGAAAAAGGAAAACCAAAAGCAAATGGAAGAACTTTCCCTTTTTCCCGGGTATTTGGGGAAAACCACTTCCAAAAAGTTGCTGGAAAAACCCCTGCAAAAAAAGTCTTCATGGTCCCTGATTGGGAAAGGGGAACAAAAACCTAATGCATCAAAATAGTGCACCTGATCATTTAAAATAAAACCCCGCAGAAAGAGCCCTAAGCAACATAAAAATCAAAAGGAAAAGTTTCCCGGGGGAAAAAAAGTGACACAAGGAACTCAAAGTGACCCCCATACGTCGAAAACACAGTGTATCGTCGGTTTTGGGTTTTCCAAAAGGGACCTTTAGGGGGAAACCTTTCCCCCCGATCAATTTCGAAGACCTTACCCTTTCCCCCAAAAGGTCTTGCCAAAAGTTGATTAAGATTAGGGAAAGAGAAAAGGGGACAGAAGGGTTTCCTTGTTCAGACCCAAACCCAAAAAACCAAATCTTACCTGGTTTGGAGCCCAGAACCATTAGATTCCCATTCTTGCCTTTGGAAGCTGGAAAGGTTCCAAAGTGACAATACGTGATGTTCCAGAGGGAATGGTCGGGGGATTGCGTAGGTCGTCAGGGAGAGAGCTAGATCTTTGTAAATTTGTAGTACTCATACAAATTTGAATTCTTCATTTCCTCACCCCCCCACCCACCATGGAGTCCAACGAGGAGAAGCTATAGTTGGTGTTCAAAATCTCCCAACAGCCACAGGGGTAATGAGGAAATATACGCAGCCACTATTACAGTACTGATGGCAGTCGCGGGACCTATGCGCTACCGACTGAATAGTGCCTGCTTGACCCTAGCCATATTTGACCAGCCGATTGACTTGACCGGGCCTTGATCAAGCCGCCCGTCTAACCAGAATAAAGGACCAAAGAGGTGTGTTGCTAGCTGCAGGGCGCAGCGTGCAGCATCGCTCAACCTCCAGGACTCCTGTCTCCTGGTAATATGGGATGCCACTGTGGAATGTACCATTCACCAAGAGGGGACGTGGCACTCCAGTTGTCACTCCACATACACACCTGTTTCACCTGCGCGTGATTCCCGTAGTTCACCCCATCCCGTTTTCTTTTATTTGTTTTCGTTTTTATTTCTATTAATTGTATTTGTTAATTTTATTGTTTATGCTTCTAGTTCTTGTATGCAATTTGTATTTTAATTCATTTTGTACTATGAAATGACATGTTTTACTCCTAGATGATTTTTATTTTCGTTTCCTCAGTTCGTGACGTGACACTGCATTTTTGAATATTCACCGTTTTAAATAATTTCTCTAATTAATGTTTTAAACCTTCTACTTAATGATTTTAATATTTTTATGTGGAATTGATCATTTTAAGAACAATATGTATTTTATTTGATTTTATTTTTACTATTTATGAGAAATGGTTCAACATGTTGTGACGTCACGAGTTCATGTAGTTCCCGGGAACGGAACAAATAAACAGTGTCAACTGGAACTTTGTTTGTGTCACATCCCCTCTGCAAACTACACCCAAGGTTGTACTGACTTTTGTTACTTGCCTAGGTTTGAACAATGCTGGACGTGTTAGCTAAATATAAATGAAGGCAACTGAGATAGTACTTTACACAGATGAAGATGAATTAACGTAAATGTAAACCCAGTGATACTCACCTTAATAAGTACTAGTTTTTCCCCTTGTGTTTATCATTTTTAGTCTTTTAAGTGTATATATGTATAAAGTAACGTATTCCAGACGTTTACTGCTGAGTGTCTGCCTTTTGTTTATGGATTTACTTTTACTGATCTACTTTTACTGATCTACTTTTACTGATCTACTTTTACTGATCTACTTTTACTGATCTACTTTTACTGATCTACTTTTACTGACCTACTTTTACTGATCTACTTTTACTGATCTACTTTTATTGATCTACTTTTACTGAGTTATCTGTATTTTATCTGCTTTTCCTGTTCGTTATCCCACCCTTGTTCCCGAGTGTTTTACCTTGTTTCTATCTATTTCTACCACGCTTCTGCGCCTACCGCTCGTGCTACCACCACTACTTCTATTGCTCACGCTACCACTATTGCTATTGCTCACGCTACCACTACTGCTATGGCTACTACTACCACTATTGCTATTGCTCGTACTACCACTACTGCTCGTGCTACCATTACTGCTATTGCTTGTACTACCGCTATTACTATTGCTACTATCACTACAGTGGAAGGACACTAGATAAGGATAAAAGCAGCACTGTTAGATCCTTTCAGAGAAGTTAGCCTAATTTCAAGAGGAGTGAACGGGACCCTTAACTTTATTCTTCACCTGGTCCCTAAGCCTCTCCTGCCTCACGGGAGATTTCATTTCGGGCTCCTCCTTACGGACTGGTACCTGGCCTTAAGCTAGGAGTATACCTTACACCACGCACGGCAAACACACGTGGGAGAGTTCTCCCTGGTCCAAGATGGAATGAACCAGGGGTGGGTGCACCATCCCTTCTCATAGGCCTTGGTGCACCAGGAAGCCATTTTGTCTCATCTCTCACTGGTGACCCCTCCAGTATGGGTAGCCCTCTGGTCCGGCTCACCAGATCATTGGGACCTCAAGCCCCCCCACCGCGGCAAGGCGGCTTCCGTTAGGGGGGTCCGCACTAGTGAGGACCCTATTAGTAAACACAAAAGGACACAGATTTCCTTCATGCTCCTGCATTAAAAGAAGCTCCTAGCCCAATATGTGACACATTTGTATGGAGAATGAAGGGGAGGTAAAACCTCGGAAATGCAAGAATGGGGGCGTGTAATAAACAATATCGTAACCTTGAAAATGCACTGACCTGCTCCTCGCCCCATCGTCAGGGGACATCTTTCTTGAAGAGGTGTGTTAACGGTGCAGCGATCCTCCCATAATACTTAATGAATGGTCTATAAAAACCCACTAACCCCAGGAACAACTTTATCTGTGTTACATCAGAGGGAATGAGGAGCATACTGATAGTTTTAGCTTGGCCTCGTAAGGCAGCAACCAAATGACAGAGGAAATCCAAACGCAACTGGAAGAACTTACATTTGGCCGGATGATTTGTGAAATCCACTTCCAAAAGTTGCTGAAAACCACTGCACAAACGTGCTTCATGGTCCCTGATTGAAGGTGAACAAACCATAATGCAGTCTAAATATAGTAGCACCTGATCATTAACTAAACCCTGCAGAACAAGAGCCATAAGACAACATAACATCAGAGGAGAGTTCCCGAGACCCATAAGTGACACAAGGAACTCAAAGTGACCCACATACGTCGAGAACACAGTGTATCGTCGGTTGGCTTCTTCCAAGGGGACCTGTAGGAAACCTTTCGCCAGATCAATTGCGAAGACCTTACTCTTCCCACCAATGTCTTGCAAGAGTTGATGAAGATTAGGAATGAGAAAAGGGGACAGAATGGTTACCTTGTTCAGACACCGAAAATCACAAATGGGACGAAACCCGTGCTGACACTTCAGCACCAGCAGCATCGGCGTTGACCACAGGCTAGTCGAAGGTTGAATTAGCCCTTGCTCCAGCATAACATGCACTTTCTCCTCTAGAATCTGATGCCTGCTGTGTGAGATCTTGCATGCTTGAATATACACGGGCTTAGCTCCGGGTTCTAGAGCAATAGAAAATTTTACCATATGCATTCTGCCTAACGGATGGTCCTTGTTCATTAAAATGTCGGGGAACTGATCTAACAATTTGCTTACAGTCTCCTGACCCTCGCTAAATGCGAATGATCCCTGCATAGCCTTTGTTAATGCTGCAGGGAATGGGTCAGTTGGATCAGATGACATGGAATAAATGGCGCCAGAGAAAGCTGATGCAGGCAGTTCAAATTCAGCTATCAGGAGATCCATGACTTAACAATCTATTAACTTAACACCTGCTCCTTTGTCTATTGATGATGGTGTTAAGTTCATCATATGGATTGGTGCACTCCCCTCCTACAAGGTATACAGAGAGGGAAGAGGACATGTCCCCTTTACTCGACAATTTTCAGGGAGGACCAAGCATGTACCATATCTACCTGCTGAGGCCGTCACATTAACCAGAACGTCATGGAAGGGTGGAATTACCACCAAGGGCGCCAAACAATCAGTGTCAACCCACATGCGATGTTTGGATGAGTGGGTGATGTGTGAGAAGTGGCAGCAAGATATGCATGAGGTATCTGTGGCATGCTGAGGGGAAGTTTTTCCATGATAATGAACAGAGTGAGATCTAGAAAGAATTGGAGAAGTCATGTGCATGAAATATCTGTAGCATGCTGAGGGGAAGTTATTCCATGATGAACAGAATGAGATCTAGAAAGAATTGTAGAAGTCATGGAATCTGAGGGAGGTGGAGGAGGTTGTTGAGGAGACGGGGAAGAGGTAGTTGCGGGGAAGAGACAGAGGAGGTAGGGGGAGGAGTCAGAGGAGGAGAAGGAGGAGAGGAGAATGACGTGTCCATGCGTGTGGTCGTTTCTGATGTGTTTTGAGACAGGTTACCAAGCATGCTTTGGTGAAGAAGGTCCGGGTGTTTCCAGATGGAACTGCTCACTTAGCTTATAAACCTGACCCTGAATTTCCACTCTTTCTGCTGCGGTCGCAAAACCATACCAGAACGATATAGAAAATCATGGCCAAGGAGCAAGTGGCCTGAGAAACTATGATAACCCTTCACAACGACCAACTGATCAGAAAAAAATTATATTTCCAAACCTCAGTGTCCCATACATAGTTCCAATTACACCTAGCTTAGATACTGTCACACCTCCAGCACAAACATTACTTAGTGATAGCTTTGCCGAGAACCGAAATTCTTTTAACACTTGTTCACTCACCTGACTGACGTAACTTCCTGTATCAGTAATCCTCTAATAAATTAGCCACCCGTTTATTATAATCACCTTCCCTGTTCATTCTAGCAATGAATTTAAGGGTGATCACTACCTGATCCAGGAACCATGTGCACTCATTAAAAGCATGACCCTGCCTGTTACCATACGGACAGAACGGCCTAGTAGAGCATGCAGACAGACGATGCATCCTCAAGCATCTACGGCACTGCATAGGTTTTGGTGTCCAGTTAGCCATGTGTCGTCGTAGTTTATTACAGCAGTTACTGAGGGAGAAGGCGCTACAAGATACTGCGCTCCAGAAGGAATCTCCGGATGCGCACGCAAATGAGTCGCATTTGCTCTGTGCAGCGGCACGCAGGTGCGGGAGAGGCACGTCTATTTCCTGACTTACATTTTTCCCTGATCTAACTACATTTGTAACTAACTGCATATTTCCACCCGTATATGACATTTCATTCACGAGGACCTCAGAAAGCTTATCGAATATCTTACACAGCCAGCAAGATAGAAGACACTAACCACGCTTTTGCAAAATGTTCCAGAAACGCCGCATACGATGCGCTCTGAATAACACATAGCTTCAGACACACCAAAGCGTCTGAGCCTGAGACAGACTGCGCCCACAGCATGAGTTTTACGTGAAACTTATTTAGGTAACATGAAAGATCATTCTCTGAAAATGAAGAACGCTTGGCCCCTAATAACTCCACCAGTCGTAAATTGCGATTTTCCGTCTGCCTCGAAAATGTTGAAGGGAAAGTACTCTAACTTTCCATACGACTTCTGATCTTTCGGCAAATGAATAAAGGAATCAGCCACTCTCGGAATTCCGTGGTTGAGTCGCATTCTGGTCGACACGAGGCACGATGTAGCAAAATGTTCAGACTCCTGCCTAACCTCTGAATTAATTACTGTATCTTCCAGATTCGCAAAGAATTGGTCTACAGAGACGTTAGAGCCTGAGAATTCTGATGCTACATTGTACATTGGGAGAACAATGCCAGGACCCATGCTCGATGCAGCCGTAACAAGGGTGAGGTCAGAGAAGGGGGTGGAGTTGGAGAGAGAATGTTTTCGGTTTGAGGGGAGGCTGATTCAGAAGTAGATCGTGAGGATGATGAGCGAGAGGAAGTAAGAAAAGAGCTAGAGTCCTTAGGGGAGAAAACTAGCGAAGTCAGCAGAGACTTTACAACAATCAACTTTTTCGCACAATTTTTTTTTCAGATGGAGGAGAGCTCATCAGAGAATTTAGAAAACAAAAAAAATCTAACAACAGCACGCCAAAACTACTGTTTTCAAACATCGTAAACGTGTTATCGGATGAGAGGAAGAACAGAATTACCGAAGTAATTCCCCGTATACGCGCACAACACGACCTTCCCGTTTCACAATGAACCTAAGCACTTGTACATTTAAGAAAATGACTAGCTCATAGCACAAATGGGGGACATGGAAAAAGGAATATGACCCCACTGTACTTACGTGGTCCTGTAGGCAGTTGACAACGATTTTCGAGCGGAGGCAGGAACGTGAGTTCTACCACCCTGAACACCATCTATAAGGGTCTCTGATTGAAATTCACAAGAAAACCACTATATTAACTGGCAAGTCCAGAGGAAATCTCTGTTAAGCTGGTGTATTAATGGAACAGACACGTAGTTATGAAAAAGATGTTGGTATAGTCGTTCGCTGGTCAAGGTACGGACTCGGATTGCTAGGTCGCTTCTCCTCTAGCTTGCTTAGGGCGTGGGACTAATCTGTTGTCTCGTCACTCAACCCCGGCGTTCTGTGTTCGAATGAGTCATGTCCGGACGGTTCCCTTATTTAATGATATCACTCCTCTCCCTTTCTCTCTGCTTCTTCCCTTCTCTTCTCTTTCTGCTTCCTTCTCTCTCTTCTCTTCTCTCTCTTTCTCTGTCTCTTCTGTTCTCTCTCTCTCTCTCTCTCTCTCTCTCTCTCTCTCTCTCTCTCTCTCTCTCTGTCTCTCTCTCTCTGTCTCTCTCTCTGTCTCTCTCTCTCTCTCTCTCTCTCTCTCTCTCTCTCTCCTCTCTCTCTCTCTCTCTCTCTCTCTTTCTCTCTCTCTCTCTTTCTCTCTCTCTCTCTCTCTCTCTCTCTCTCTCTCTCTCGTTCAGTTTCTAATATGGGGAAGAGTGAGTGAGATAAATTCATACAATGGTAAGGAAAATATGTTGTTTTCGTCACCAGAGTCATCCATTTCCCACATGATTAAAGGCGTAGCTGTTTTCCCCTCCACATTTTCCATAATATTAGACTTGGTGCGGTTACTTTACTGTCACCTGCATCTAGATATCTTTAAAAAATAGTCTCTGTAGAAAAAAAATTCACTTACCTCTAATCCCGACCTTCAGCCTGTAGGCACAGTACCCACGTAAACCAAACATCTACATCACGCACGATAAAAATCCAAACTACACAGGTAAAATCACCACTTAAGAGGACTCTCCACTTCCCCCCAAGACAAGAGAGTATCGTTTTAGGAGAGAAACGATAGCCATCGTATTCGCTGTACGTGGCTCTTCGTAATGGAAATTGCGGTATCAATTTTTTGTCAAAAATGCGAAGAGCGTCGTTGTAGGAGGACGTCTAATCTAATCACCTTTAATGTATTCGCTGGATTCGGGGATCTTCAGCATTTTGTTCCTTGGGAGAGGTAAACAACTATATTTCTACCGTTTGTATTCGTAGTGTCTCTTTCTGTAAGATTTTTTTTTCTGTCTTTCTTTCTTTTCTTTTTTTTTTGTTGTTGATATGAATAATCGCGTTTTCTTTTAACCAGTGTCGTTAACTTATTGGTTTTTGTTTTTATTTTTGTTATTACTGTAATCATCACTTTCCTTATCCTTACCGCTATTATTATTACTATCATCGCCGTCATCATTATCATTATTATTACTATTATTATCATTATTATTATTATTATTATTATTGTTATTATATCATCATCATCATCCATCATCATCATCATCATCATCATCATCATCATCATCATCATCATCATCATCATCATCATCATCATCATCATCATCAATCATCATCATCATCATCATCATCATCATCATCATCATCATCATCACCATCATCATCATTACTATTACTATTGTTGTTGTAATTAGACTCTGCCCGACCTTTTATAAGCGAGTGCATGGTATCTCATCATACGACGTAAATGTTATCTCTTTTATGTGTGCCGTAATGAAAAGGAAATTAATGTTACTAAAATATCTTCATCTATAAACACACACACGCTCGCACGCATGTGTGTGTATGTGCTTATATGGATACACTATACATAAATACATACATTCATATGTGTGTGTGTGTGTGTGTGTGTGTGTGTGTGTGTGTGTGTGTGTGTGTGTGTGTGTGTGTGTGTGTGTGTGTGTGTGTGTGTGTGTGTGTGTGTGTGTATCTATATCTATTTAAACACACACATATTACATATAGATAAATAGATAGAATAAATAGATAGAGATAGATATATACTAAAACTATTTGTGACGAAGTGATTGTAGTTGTTTACGATCCATATTCGTGGAACATTCCGGAAGAAGATGAGGAATATAATTTATATATAAAAATAATTTCATCCCTTACTTCTATTATACCACGTACCTCGTTAGAGCAGCAGCACTCCTGATATCTTCACTGGCGAATGATGGATCGCGGTATATTCTTATGATTGTTGATTACGCGTCGCTTTACCCGCAAGCGATCGCTTTGAAAAGTATTGACACGTGCACTATTGCAGAAGCCTTACTCTCGGTTTTCTGACGCGTTGGGTTCCCGAAAGAAGTTATGTGAACAGGGGTAGTCAGTTTGCATCAGAGATGATGAGGGAATTTAATCGTTTGCTGTCCATATGGAGTCTAACAACCACACCGTACCATGCGATGAGTAATATCCCGGGTGAATGGTTCAATGACGTTTTAAAAAAGATGCTGAAGCGTGTGTCAAGAACAACCGAAAATGTGGCACGAAGTTTTCACCGTTTGAACTTGTCTACGATCATTCGGTGAGCGGCCCACTCGTCTTGTTGCGCGAACTGTGGGAGGGCGTTCGAGAGGCAGTCGAGGACGACATGCGGACCACATACGAGTACATGATTAATCTAAGGGAGATGTTGCAAGAGACGTGTAATTGGAAAAAGATGGAGATTAGTTACCAGTATCATTATGACAAGAGTGCGCGCAAGAGGGATAAAGTGATATTCCTACTTCCCACTAGTCATAATAAACTCCTTTTGAGTGGCAAGGACTATTCGAGGTCGTTAAGAAGTCCAACAGATATAACTAGATGTAAGCAAGTACCATTTCAATATGATCCAGCGCTATCATGAGCGGTTCGTCAAAGTAGGCGACAGTAAGCGTAGCAAAGGTGCGGAACGCAGCCATGCAATATGCGATGTTGATGTAATGCGTGACGTGATCAGCGATATGAGTAACGTGAGAGTTGTGAGCAAGAGAATGAAGATGATTCAGTCCTTGCTTGCGTAGCCGTAGTCTGCGAAGACCACGACAAGGCTGGCGAAGTAATTACCGCCCCAAGCTATGTACAGGAGGAAGACGTGAGTAATAGTAAATGAGGAATTGAGCGCGGACCAGAAGCGCGATGTGGCGAACGTATTGTCGGAGTTTAGCGCGGTATTCACGGATGTCCCGGGAAGAACAGAGGTTACATAATTAATCTAACAAGAGATAGGCCAGTTAGGAAACGGTATCTATTCCTAATGCATTGCAACAGAATATCGACGATGAAGTTGATCGGATGCTCGAGTTAGACGCAATAGGGCTTTCAACCTCGCCCTACTCGAACCCGCTAATTGCAATAAAGAAAAAGGACGGGAGTGATCGCGTTTGTTTAGACAGTCTCAAGATAAATAGATTGACGGTATTTGACTCGGAAACCATGCCATATCAGGATATGATAATGACTCGTATTAGCGGTAGTAAATACTTCACAAAGCTCCGCGAGTATTGGCAAATCCCCATACATAAACAAAGTAAGCCAATCACAGCATTCCAGACGAGCAAAGGGTTGATGCAATTTAAAGTTATATCTTTCAGATTAATTAATGCAACCGCATGATGATGAGTAAATTGTTTAACGATGCCGCTAACGTAGAGGTGCTCGTCGATAATTACTATCATCGCCGTCATCATTATTATTATTATCATTATCATTATCATTATCATTATCATTATCATTATCATTATCATTATCAATATCATTATCATTATCATTATTATTATTATTATTTTACTAAATTATTATTATCATTATTATTATTACTATTATATTATTATTATCATTATTATTATTATTATTATTATTATTATTATTATTATTGATTATTTATTATTGTTGTTGTTATTATTATTATTATCATTATTATTATTATTATCATTATTATATCATCATCATCATCATCATCATCATCATCAGCCGCAAACAGCCGCGGATAAGGTAAACAAGTTAATGGATATGGCTGTTCCGAGTACTGAAACGCAAATCATATCTTTTCTTGACTTGACAGGGTATTACCGACAATATATACCCGATTATGCCACAACTGCCCTACCTCTCTCCTCTTGGCGCATTGCGAGATGCTTAAGAATATTTAATAACTTTTGATTTGTTACTAATGTATTTGTGAATTAAATGTATTAGCGTGGGATATCCTTCCCTAAAGGCAGTGAACGTATACCCAGAAACGTCTTGAAAAAATAGAAAAAGAACGAATAAGAAAAGAGAAGTGAAGTGAACATAGTGACATGACAAGTCTATGAACGGAAGGAATGGTGGGAGTAACACTGATTTTCTCTTTTTTTTTTCTTATTTTTATGTGTGGTTATTTGTCATAATTGCGTTGCAAAAATAAATGGTTGAAAGTTTTTTCTATTATTTTTTTTTTCTGAACTCCAATGATCTCAACCACACGTAACTATATGCATATACCTGTGTATACAGAGAGCGGTCAAAATCCAAGGATATTTACAAAAATAAGATCTTGACATAATATAATCCTTACACTGTTATTATAGATACTGATATGAGCATTATTATTACCTTTATACTTCCAAATTTTATTTGAATTGATATTTGCATTCTTGTAAATAATATTAAAATACGGCCATTGATATATGCATTACAAAAATGATGAAAACGTAACGAATCCTGAACATACACCGAATATAACTTACTGTATAGTTTTTGGTTATCTTAGGGTCGTTGATCTTATTTTCTAGCTTACGACTAAGATATTATTTTTCCCTATAAATAACTTTTGATTTAGTGAATACGCGTACTTTACATTCCGAAAGCAGGCATTATTACAATTAGAGTAATTTGTAATTAATTATTAAGCCTTGGGTAAGACGTGTAAACATATAACTGATCTTGCAAACTAAAGGAAATAATGCAAATATTTATCCGACAAAAAAAAAATAAAAATAAATAAATAAATAAATAAATAAATAAATAAATAAATAAATAAATAAATAAATAAATAAATAAATAAATAAATAAATAAATAAATATATATCGACTTATTATGACATTTAGTTTTTTATGTAATAATACTGTATACATCAATGTTTAAATTAATCAGGGTTTGACTTTTCATAAAATCTGTTTTTAGAAATGGAAGCTGAGATCTTACTTCTTTCAAAGTGCAATCAGTCATATTGAAGAAAAAAAAAAATACCGAGAGAGAGAGAGAGAGAGAGAGACAGAGACAGAGACAGAGAAGAGAGAGAGAGAGAGAGAGAGAGAGAGAGAGAGAGAGAGAGAAGAGAGAGAGAGAGAGAGAGAGAGAGAGAGAGTTAAAGTTTAAAGTTTTTAAAGTTTGGTTTGGATTCCATTTGATACAATGGATATTCTTGGTGTGACATACTGTCTGCTTGATTTTGCTCACGTGTGTGAGCTGCTGCTGACTCGGCGGAACCGAGTCCTTGCCCGCCGTGGTGCCCAGCCACAGCAGTAACCTCCAGGCGACAGTTGCAACTTCTCGCGCCTGGGCGGGGCGCGAACCGCCGACCCCTCGGATGAGAGGCCGACACGTTACCACTGTACTAGCCCGGAGGCTAGAGAGAGAGAGAGAGAGAGAGAGAGAGAGAGAGAGAGAGAGAGAAAATAATGTCTCCATATGAGTGAATGAGGTTGATAAAAATGAATAAATAAATAAATAAAAATACAAAAGTGAATCACGACTCTTGTTTTGCAGCATCTCAGAAACCCCTAACATTTTGTTGCATCCTTCAAACATCGGAACCTGTTGAAACACCTCTTCCTTTTGTTAGCTTCTAGGTTGAAACAAAGTGATACACTCCGGCCGAACAAACAGGTGATACTTTTCAATATATTTCATGCTAGTCTCAGTTTTCATTAATTACGAATCGTAACATGTTTCTTGATTTAATATACATACATAAAAATGTATAAAATACATGTCATACGGGTCAATAATGTGTCCGAATCATTTGATGAGGTGCTGACTTCGACGGGATGAATACTTCAAATCACTAGATGAACTGCGATAAGATGTCAAAGAAAAGGAT
>NC_051425.1:21797965-21820069 GCF_015228065.2 Penaeus monodon | reverse complement strand
GTAAAAATTTTTTCTCGTAGGCCTTGCAAGCAATAAAGTGCTTAAACTCTCACCCCAGTAGTAAGGAGGTAAAGATTGGCTTGCCGATTCAAAAAAACCAAAAAAAGATACTGTTGGTATCAGTGGGAATGAGTGATTATCAAAGGCCAAAGGCAGCTGCTCTCAGCTTGGATGCTCTTTTTCCCTCTCCCACAAGCCTAAACCCAGAAAAGGGTTTGTCTTCGAATAAAGGGAAAGGGAACAATGGAGGCATCCCTCTTGAAACAAACTGCAGAGATTAGAGATGCCCTTGGCAGTTGGGTGACTAGCATCCCCCAAACCGAAAAGTGGAAGTTGCATTAAAAGACTAAAATCGGGCACAAAAGACGACTCATGGCCATGGGGCAAAAAATTTCAAGCATTTTGTAAAGGATCCCAAACCATTAAGATCGCAAGTTAAAAAGATTAAACATTCTCAGACCAAAGACGTATGTACTTGTCTCCCCCATTCACTAAAAAAATGTTTTGGGGGGGGATTGTGACATAGAGGGTTTATTTTTTCCCTTGGAGATAATATTTTCAATAAAATTAATTATCAAAATGTTTAGCAATTTTTTATAACTTAAAGCAAAAATATTTAGCTTTGTTTTTTTTATTTTTTTTATTGTTATTTTTAAAAATTTATTGAAGATTTTAAAGTTTTAAATATTTAATTTTTTCTATTTAAAAAGGTTTCGCCGCTAATGACCTTAGCTGTTGAGCGCAGAAAATTTTTAATATAAATCAATCATGGTGCGAAAAAAAACGTTTTGTCCTGAAGGGAAATTTTAGCGATTGTATTGTACTGGGGAAAAGGTCTTGGTTATAGGGAAACACCCCGTCACTTTCCCGAGTGGTAATGATTTGTTGGGCCCGGCCAAAGATTTGCTGTGACTTTTGTCCCAAATCAGATGCGCAAAAGTCGCCACCCAAACGTTTTTCAGTGGTGCACCAATCTTGTAACCCCCTTTATTCCTTGCTTTTGTCAACCTTGTGAAAATTCTTCAGGTTCCTCCCTTGATCCACTGAATAAGACGAGGGATATGTGCCCCCAAGCCGACATGATTTATACCAGATCATTCAAGATTTTCATGGGAGACATAGTCAAATTTAGAGGGTTGCTGATTAAAAATTTTTTTTTTGAGTACGGACCATTATTTTTGAGTCCCAACCCAAAACAAATTTTGGGGCGAGATGGGGTCATCTGACAAGTCCCGGGGGTAGCAGAAATTTTTGTGCTGGTGTGTTAAGGGATGCTCATGAATTCTGTGAGGGAGCACCTTGGCTTTTAAGAATGGAGTTTACCCAAACCCATTTTATTTTTCCCTGGTTGTAACGAGGTAGGGGGGCATTCATGTCTTGCAAGAGGCCCCCTTGGGGGCATCAAGTGATCCTGACCCGCATCGAGTTGACATTCTGGATTTTCCCTTGGAGAAAAAGTTTTGTGACTCTTGCCCGGTTTCACACATCGGGTTTTGGGAACAAACCTCCCGTGTTTTTGGGAAATTTTTTTTTTGCTACTGCGATTTTGGGGGTAGTTCCCTCAAAGGCCTATCAAGTCACGAAGGGATTTGGATTTAATTTTTGCCCCAAGGGGGTCCCAAATTTAAGTGGATTGTAAAATCAAAAGTTTAAACCCTCTTACAAAACGCTAAAAGTGATCCGTGAATTTTGGGGTTCCATCTGCAGGTAAAGCATCAGGGAATGTTTAATTTTTGGGGTCAAAGGGGATGACAGCAAGGGGCATTGGGACCTCTTCCCCACTGTCCACGGCAATCAATCTACCTATCACTCTTCTTTGGGTGAAAACCCACACTTTTCTACGGGGGAAAGAAAGCATTGCCATATAACTTGGGGATGAGGGGCAAACCCTATTCGACACTATGCTGTATTTGGTTTTTTCGGGAGCAGCAAGCATTTCAAAAGATTCCCGACAGGTTTTGGTAGAAAAATTTTAGTACCCGGGTAAGATCTCTCTTGCAATGACTATGGGGGCGGTTTTTGGGTTTTTTAGGAAAACTCATGCTTATAGTACTTTCGGCCTAACTTAGTGCAGATTTGTGGTCTACGACGTAGCAATAAACAAGGCAAGGGAAGCGTTGCGTTGGCTCTATGTATGTTCCTTTTTTAATGTCCTGAAGCTGGCTATCAATTTTTCAGTGCAGGGGTCATAGGTTTTCCCCCCCTCACTCGTTTCTGCTTGGCATTCATCCCCCCTGAAGGGGGAAAAAGGGTTGGGCGAAAAGGGTGTATCAATGATATTAAAAATTAAAGTTCAAAATTTTGCTTTCTTTTTTCATTACCTGTCGACCCTAATTTCCCCGCACTTTTTGCCCATGTGATCAGTACTTCTTAAACCAAATGTATTTTGGCAATAACCACTCACTTGTCTGGTTTTATTTTGTGACTCATTTGGAAAGCTTTCTTTCTTAACGATGTAGTGCCTTTGGTACAGTTTTTAGGGTTTTTAGTGTTTGTTAGTAGTTTTTTCCTTTTGAAAATTTTTCAATATTGTGCAACCTTAGCAAAGGCATCCCAAATCTATGTTTTACAAAATCTTGCTGCAGGGGTTCCTTTGCCCAATTTTTCTCCATGGGGGTGTTGCGTATCAACATGGTTCCATTGAATGTTAAATTTGCTTTATTGCATAAATTAATTTTGCTTAAGAATCACAAATTTCCCCCGTCGCTACATGCCTTTAAAGAATTTAGGCCTGAAAAAATATTCCAGAGCCCCAAAACATTTAAAATTCAATATCAAGGGGTATGTGCTAAATCTTGAGTAGCCCCCTTTTGCATTTATATTACTTGTGTTGTAGTATGCTTTTTTGTATACAGCACAAACACAACCACTTTTGATCCATCGTATGAATCTGTCGCGTATTATCATCACCCATAGATTCTTGATCCTTTAGTTGCAAAAGAAATTTTTTATTCTGATCTTTCTACAATACCTTGTTGTTCTGGGTAGCTTCATTTTGCCTCCCCTCCTAATTTTTTCTTGTCCCCCACCCCCTATGATTCACAGTTGGTAAAATTGTGTTTGAGGCCTTTTGTCTGATAATTTATATAGCAAATATTCTGTGTCTTTTTTATGACACGATTCGTGCTTTTCCTCTATTATTATACATATATCCCATATCTGAAAAAATTTTCTGAGGATTTCCCCAGTTCCTCTTTTTCCTACATCTCTGTCAGCATTATTTTCACGGGCCAAATCCTAGCATCCTAACTTTTTGGGAAGCATTTTCTTCCTGCTACACTATCCCTTTTTTTTTTCCTTTAACTTTTTTGGTCAAAAGATTTTCCCTAAAGCTTCTTTTTCCTCGCTATTTCCTGATTTTTTGCCTTTGGGGTTACTTTTTTGGTACTTTTTCCTGGGAGGGGAAAACCCCGGGCAGTTGCGGGAAATTCCTGGGGGTTTGTGACGCCCCATAAAAGGGGTAGTAGCTGGAGGGGCACGCTACTCATGTAAAGGGGGTAGGGTGGGGGCAGGGAGGGGAGGGGATGTGCGCGTGGCTTGGGGGGCAGTTCGGTGCCAGGCCATTACACCTAGTGTTGGCTCCAACGCACCCTTCACGATGGGGCAAAGTTTTTGTTTTGGTTTTTGTTCTCATGTTTTTTCTAGCATCCCTTTTTTTGTGGCTTTTGCCGACCACAAGCTGTTTCTTTTCCCGCATATTTTCCTAGTGGTTTGGGTCTAGTATCTTCCAAAAAATGATGCTCTTTTGGTGGCTGTTTTCTTGCCCATATGTGAGTCCATTTATGGCTCCCTCCTTTTAAATCCTTTTAGCTTTTAAAAAAACCTGGAAGATGCGGTGCTTCCTCGGGGCAAACTCCTTTAAAACTTGTAACCAGGGATTCCCCATAAATTTTTTCCCCTTGAGAGAAATCCCCTTGAAAGCCCATTTAACCCTCAGGGCCCCATAGTTTTGTTGCTCCTGTCGTTGTAGGTACATTTTTTTCGATGGGGGTTTCCCTGCAAAGTCCTTTTCTTATTACCAACCTAGGGGGGGGGCGATGGTTTTGCACTGCTTTGGGGTTTTTTCCCGTTTTATTTTTCGTCTAGTTATAGAATCACATGATGTGGGCCATTTTTTTCTTTTTTTTAACATTGAATCCTTTCATCAGCATTTGGGGCAGCAGGGGAATCCTTTTGTTCATGTCCCTATGTTCAGTGGAATTAACCCTTCCCATAGGTTGGGGGGTTGAGGGGGTGGTAGTTGGCTTTGTGGGGGCCCCAGCTGCCCCTCCCCCTCCATGATGGGACAGGGGAGGGGGTGGTCGCCATCTGGGGTGTTTAAATTTGCCCGTGTCGGGGGGGTGGGAAGGTGCACCCAGATAAAGTCAACAACACCACCAGACTCCCCAACGGTTTTTTACAGCACCCTTTTGGGGCATATACTTAGTATTCATAGTTTTCTAAAACGTTTTTTCTACAGCCTTTGACCTAATATCCGACAAAAATTTGGTGAATGTACACCCAACACATTTTGGGTATGGTAACCCGGTGGGGGGGGATTACCCCTTAAAATCGTCCAAACACGTAGGCATCCTGATGATCCCCCCTTTGGGTGTACTAGCGGCCTGTCCGCGCTCATTGGCAGCGAGCTCCTCTCATTTCCTGCGCGCTTACACAGCCTCATGATTTTAAGCCGCGGGCCCCCAACAATCACATTCCCTGATATTCCACAGAACAACAATAGCCCAGCACCAAAAGGACTGCCCATCCTTAGCCGACTGGGGTGCCTGCCGGCTCCCCGTTGATCTCCCAAAATCACCATCGCACCCCAAATTTGGGGATCCACCCCAACAAAAACCTCCCAAAGAGGGTAAAGCACCAGTAACCCAAAAAGATTTTAAAAAATCCATCTACATCTGGTGACCACCGGAGTGATACTCAGGTATTTCGCTAGCTCCTTTGCTCAATTTTTGGGGGGGGAGACCTGTAGCGCACGCCCCCCAACCTGAAATTCAGATACTTTCCCCCGGTTGGGTCACTCAGGTCCAGACCATGTTCCCACTCATTGGACCCGGGCTCCCCTCGTTCCCCCTACCTTTAACAGTGCTCGGTACTTAAACCGCCGAGCCGAAAAAGAATCAGATTTTCCCCATCCCCTAGCAGAACAACAAAAAAGCGACCACAAGACTACCCCTAGCCGATGGGAGCCTCAATCTACTATCTAGGCTTATAACTGGGGGGTGTTTTTCGAGTTTGTCAACTTGTTCTTCCATAGAGTTTTATTGATTTGTTTTTTTGGAGAAAAAGTTTATTTACCTTTGCTATTATAAGTCCCTTTTTAGCTGCAACTGCTACATTTTCTAATTTCTCATTTCGGACTGAGTATTTCACTTCCTTCCGGTCGTCGTCCATATTCTTTGGGGACTCTTCGGGGAGGGCTCAAATCCCCTCCCGCATAAGTGGGGGCCACCGGGCAAATTGGGGCCCTGGGGAAGGTTTACCCCATAACAACCCGTGGGGCCCGGATCTGCAACATACACAGCTTATGTATATACAGGGACCGTTTCTTTTTCTTTGTAACAACCTTATTATTGTTCTTCTTTTGATGTACATGACATTCACCCATTCGTTGCGAGTTGAATCTTTCGAGGGCCTCTCAATCTACAGGAAAGGCCCAGTGAGGATTTTAAATATCACGGCAACTTGCCACGGAGTTGGGGAGACTCACTCTTGCACCCCAAACTCAGGAATATAGGGAATATTATCATTGTATCATGTTTCGCCCCATCTTCTTATTCGTAAATCCGCATAAGTTCGGGGATAACTTCTTTTTCAAAAATGTGTGGGCGGGGTCAACAGATTTAACCTTTAACTTTTTTTTCATAAAAAAGCCTGTGAGCAAATTTAAAACCCACGATTGAACAGTTTGGCAAAAACCCCTATTTGGCAGCGCCTGAGAAGTGTGCTTTGGTATTTAAAGGGGGTATTTTCCCTTCTTGTAAAGACCCTCCCCTTTTTAAGCAAGGCACGGTTTTTATACAAGCCTATTTTTTTCCCACAACCTCTGGGCGTTTATCATCTAGTGCACCCCTTCTGCTATCTTTAGGCGACTGATAACCTCATTCACCACAAAGCGCAATTATTTTACATGTTTACGCCCTCATTTTATTCTTAGGGAATAAAAAGGACATGCTCATCCTTCCTTTCCCCCTTTGATTTCTTAGGCTCCTTTCGGGCTTACCAAGAACTTCGTGTGCTTTTTTTTCCCCTTTGCCTCACCCTTTTCGGGCTCCACTGTGTCGGCTCTTTTTTCGAAGGGGCTGATCACCCCCTCTGTTCCTTTGGGGAGTTGAGGGACATATTGCCTTTCTCCCCCTTGGGGATACTGATTTTTTCTATCAGTAAAAACAGCCCAACTCCTGCAACGGATTAGCGCGATAGTTTTTTGCAGGAACGCCTCATCTTTTTGGGGGTTATTTCCCCGGTCAAAAAAGGTTTGGGCAATGAATTCCCATCAGGCGTTGTCGAGCCCATAGCAAGAGGCCGCACTCTTGACCTTGCCCAAATCAGTCACGATCCCGGAGTTGCATCTGAGGGAAAAGTTGTAAAGGTTAGGTCACGGGCGGGGGTTTTAGTAGATTTTCATATAACCTTTATCTATCCTTATATGTCCCTTTTTAGGCTTTTTCTTCCCTTTTTAGTGTTTTTGGGGGTGCTAGTGAAAGTATCGAATGCACAAGGAAGAGGGGGCTCACCATAAGGCCCTCGGCGTGCTGCCTGTTCCCCCGTATCATGACCTATCCTTGTCATCATAAATTCCCCCTAAAAGCCCGATACTTTACTTGTAGTTTGTTTTTAATCTATCCCCTTATTGAGTGTTTCGAGGGTTTAAGGAGATCCTTGTGGGTTTCCTTTATCATCGAAACAAAAAAAAAAAAATAAGTGTAAAAATAGAATTAAATAAGAAAAAAGCATAAAAAAAACCTACAATTTATCAGGTTTTTTAGCGCTCTAGTACTGTCGTTACGACCCCCCCCCCCCATCGGAACTTTTTCTTCACTACCTTTCATTTTGTGTCGTTGGTTGCCCTTTGCCCTGGTCTCCCAACCAACCCCCCAGGGGACTGCTCGATGGGGAGCAAATCCGCAAGGGAAAAGAGATCAGCTGTCAGGAAGGCCTTGTCGAGGACCGTCTCAGGAGATGGGGCTATGGCGAGGACGTCGGGGGCTGCCCCTGGAGGGACACCGGAAAAAGGGACAGGAAGTAAAACCAGGGAGGGGGAATGGGACGCGCGCCCCTGGGGGAAAAACTCTACCGCACGTGTACCGTCAAGCATTTCCCCGGGCGCGCGGGTAAACAGTGCAAGAGCGGGCGAGGATAGTGGCAAGCGGTGTGGTATCCATTAACAGGGGAATCCGTCCGGGGCTGACCCCACTTCGGGAACAAAAAAACGCTCCAGAGGGGGAAACCCACGACAAAAAGACGATCCCAGCCCTAGCCCGAGAGGGGGAAAAGGGCCTAGCAGACCCAAAGGAGTCCGTCCGAGTCCCTCCCTTGACCCCGCGAAAATTTTCCCCCTTTTGCCCGAAAAAGCAGTTTGCTTCCCCCCGACTAAACCCAAAAAGATCTTTTCAAGATATGCTCTGTTTTGTTAAAAAAACCCCTAACAGTACGGTTTTCCCCTGGACTTGCCAGTAAAAGGTGGTTTTTTTGTGAATTTTTAAATTTGGGACCATTATTGTATATATTTATAAAAATTAAAACATACAAATTTTAAAATATATATAAATTAATTTTATATAATATATAAAATATATAATATAATATATATAATTTTTTAATATATAATTTATGGGGTGTATATATTATTATATATATTATAATAATTTTATAATTTTTAATATAAAATTATTTTAATATATTATTTTATATATATTTTATATATTAATATGTGTGTGTGTATAAAAAATTTTATATATAATTGATATATATACCCTTAAAATTTTATTATAATATTAAGGGGAGAGAGAGAGGAAGAGAGAGAGAGAGGAGAGAGAGGAGAGAGAGAGAGAGAGAGAGGGGAGAGAAGAAAAATAAAAAGTGAGAGGGAGAGGAGAAAAGAGGGAAGAAAGGGAAAAAAGGAAAAAAGGGAGGAGAGAGAGGGGAGAAAAAGAAAGAGAGGGAAGGAGAGGAGAGGGTACTAGGGAAAAGATTGTCATGCTATATAAAGTTACATGCAAGATTTTTAATTTCCCTTTTGCTGAGAAGGTGTATTAAGAAAATTCTTCGTAACATGGTTTTTTTTCCCATTTATATAAAAAAACGCCCTAAAAAAATTAATTTTTCCCAAACCCTCTCCCTGAAAAAATTTCTGATTCTCACATTTTTTCAACCTGAGCCCCCAAATTTAACTGCGGGCGCCCCAACCGGAAAACTATAACAACAAAAAACTTTTTGGGTAAATGTTTTAAAATTTTCCCAATTTTTTTGTTTTTCTAAAAAATTGTAAACAGAAAAAAATTATAATCCCCCCTTCGGGGGAAAATATCTCAAAAAAGGGTTGACGTTTACATCTTCATGAAAAATTAATTTGTTTACTATAGTACAAGCTATTGCAATTTTAAAAATCGCCTTTGCCCTTAAAATAATCGATCGTACGAAGGTAAAAAAAATTTTTTTACCATAAAATTTTTACGACTTTTTCCTCATAGAAGGGTAAATAAAAAGGGTATTTAAAAACCCTAAAATTAAGTATTTTTTTCCTTTTATTTTTTTTTTTATGTATTTTTTTAAGGGGTTGGGGGAGGATTTAAATAAATACTGCGTGTTGGGGAAAAAAAGTTCTGGGGCCCGGGTATTTGGGAAGGGGATTTTTTAAAAAATTTGGGGAGTAGGAGAACCCCTGTCTGTTTGCCCTTTCTCTCCTCTCTCTCTCTCTCTCTCTCTCTTTTCTCCTCTCTCTCTCTCTCTCTTTCTTTACTTTTTTCCTCTCTCTCTCTCTCTCTCTCTTTTTAATTTTTTTTCTTTCCTCTCTCTCTTCTCTCCCCTCTCTCTGAAAAAAGGCCTAAATCCTTAGTAAAATGGTGAACAGAGGGTATTAAAATTGGGAAAAGGTTTTGACTTTTTATTTCGAGAGTTGATACCACCCCTTATAAAACACAAAGACATGTCTATTTTATAACCCGGGCCGCGCGGAGGTCACGGTCAGCTCCCCGAGAGAGGGGCGGAGTGCCCTTAGTGCGGGGGTAGCTTAGCACGAACTCCCGGTAAAACGGGGCCCGATATAAAATTTTACCTCCCCCCTGCAAAGGGGGGTTTTCTATTGGACTTTTGGGGGATCCGGGTGAAAACACCCACGTGGTCCACTGGAAAGAAATAAAATTTTATCCCCCCTTTTAAACCCAAAAATAGAATTTTCCCCCATTTTTAATATTGCTGGGCCCACCTACTCGCGCCCGCCCTCGGGGCGCCAAAAAGGGTGACCAAACGGGGCTGGTGGGTCCTTTCTCTTTCGTCGCCCCTGGTTAAAACTTCGTGGCTGCCCCCTCCCATGTTTTCCTCATCCCCCTGGTCCCTGGTGAAATCTGCTGTCCTCGATTATCCACACCCCGAAGCCCTCGCACAGGTCCTCCTTGACTTCGGGTTTGTCTTGCCTCCTCGTAGTCCGGGGCCCAGGCCAACTCGGCGGCGTCCTCGCCAAACACGTCCTCACAGTTCGCCCCAGGCCCTTTCGTGTCCACACGTCCCGTAATCTTCGCCCGGATCAAAGGGCGTCGGGGCAGGGGGGGCATCTGGGGGAAAGCTTATCCCTTTCCTACGAGTCCTGGATTTTTGCCCGGGATCTGCGGCGTCCGCCAAGTTCCCCCTTTTTATGCCCCGTTTCCCTGGGGCAAATGGTACCTCGGCAAAGGTGCTGGTTCGCGGGATTTAGGGGGGAGCCCGGGCGGGAAACGCCCGTCCACTACAAGGGGAGGGCCCTTAACACTTTTCTGCCGGAAAATCCGGGTCCGGGGGCCTATGGCGATTTTCGATAAACGCCTTTCCCTCACAGCACCAAAGGGGGTCCTCCCTGGGGGCCGTTCGGCCCGTTTGCAATAAAGTCGGGGAGCCAACATACACTTTTAAGGGCCAAGTAAGAAAAAAAGAAAGGCAAAAAGAGAGATGGGGTGGTAATTCCCACTACCGGTTTTAAAACAATTTACGGTTTTTAATGTGGTTTTTAACTTTTTTTCGTTTTTTTTTTTTCATTTTGTTTTTTATTTTTCCAAAAAGGGTAAAAAAGGAAAAATTTAGAAGAGGGAGACGCCCATAGTCCCCCCCCCAAAAGCCCGGACAAAACTCCCCACCGTCCCCGATAGATATGGAATAGAAAAGGGGAACGACGTCAGCGTCCGCGAAAAATCTATTTAAACCCATATCGTCACACAGTAAGAAATAAGTAATTTGTACACGACAGCGCAGAAAAATTGGGGGCCTAAAGAGATAATTTTTACGCCGGCATTTAAGAAAATGAAAAGGGTCGGGCCCTTTTATCCTGGGGGTGTGAGTGAGCTGAATGTTTTTGGGGGTATGCGTGTGAGTGACAGCAAACCCTTTTAATGAGAGGGAAGCGAGATGACTCCCCCGAAAATGATAAAAACACGAATTTAACTTTGCTATAACAAGACTAAAGAAAATTTAGCAATGCAGCTTTTTAAGATTATTTAAAAAAAACCCACTTTAAATTCAATAAAATGTATGCGACAGAATGTACGCATGAATGAATGGGACATAAAAAAATATTCCCCAAAAATTTTTATAAAGCAAATCTTTTTCGGGCAAAAACCCGGAACTGCCGAGGTACATGTCAGCTTTGCACTTTCAGCCAATAAAACTAAATAACGGGGGGTTTCCTTTATCCCCAAAAATGCCGTATGCCCTGAACCCCGATGGGGAGCCGGGAAAAATATCCGGCTCTCTCTGGTATCGGTAAGGGGCGCTTGAAAAAAATTTCCTGAAGGATATAAAAATTTTCACAAATCACACAAACGTTTGGGGGGGCCCAAAACAGAAAGCGACTTCAAGAGAGGGAGAAAGGGGGATTAAAAAGCAAATAATGATTCTAGTTTAAACCTAGCCTACTTTAAATTAAAAGGACGTAACCGCGGGTCCCACCGACTCAAAGGGAGCCAAAAAAAACCCCGAAAAACTTCGGTTATTGCCCTACTCTCAAACGACGGAGCGCAGATCTTTGGCGTTTCCAAAAACCCGGGGCAATATCGGGCAACCCTGTGAAACTATGTTGGGGGGAAGACCCTACGTTTCCAAATAATAAATTTTTACCTCTTCGTTTCTGGGCCGATAGAAGTTTCAAAAAAAAGAAATGAAACAATAAATTTGTTTTTTTCCCAAAAGGGAACAAATTTGGTAAATTTTGCCCCACCCACGCCCCCAAACCCAGGGGAAAGAAAAAGGAGGTCAGTAAAGACATGAAAAAATTTTTTTCCTAACCCAAAGTGACCGCAAAAAAAAGAAAGGGCCGGTCGGGGTTGGGGGGGCGGGGTTAGGAACGAGAAAAAAATGAAATGGTATTCGTGATAAAAATAAAATCACAACCTTTAAATTTCTTTGCAGATAAAACCAATAAAAATTTTCAAAAAAACGGGGAGAAAATAATTAATTACTTTTAACGAACAAATTTTCATGTTTATTGATCACATACTGATCGCACGAAATACGATCTGGGGGGAAGAATAGTGGGAACGGCCATTTGCGTCATTAGCCCCTTTTTAAACCCCAACAAAAAAAAAACGGTTTAAAAAATTATTGGGAAAAGGGAAAGGGGAAAAAAAATAAAAAAAGGGGCCAAACGGTACTTACGTGTTTTTTTTTTTTTTTACCCATGTTTTGAAGCGGTCGAGGGGAATTTTTCTTGTGGGGGGTGTGTCCGTTTTTGCATGCCAAAAGGATCCCAAGGGGCCCCCGCTCCCACCAGATTTGTAAAAGGCTATGCGTCTCTATAACAGTGGCTGACAGGGACGCAAAACACACGAAAAGGGGGGGAACACACGCTAGGGACACGCTACGACTTGTCTAAAGGGAAAAAAGCGCCGGGGAGGAAAGGGTCGCTGCCCGGAAAAGAGGGCGGAGCGACCTTAGGGGGCGCTGGCCCGCTTGACCAACCCCCCCCGGGGGGGAAGGCGGAGCTGACCCTACCCGTGGGAGGGGGGCCGGACTCCTGGTCAAACGGGGTCAGATATAAAATGTGACCTCCACCCTCGTGAGCGGGTGGTTCTTTTTTTGGGAAACTTTGGACCCCGTGGAAAACAGCCACGTGGCCCCTGGAAACCCAAAATAAAAATTATCCACATGTAACAAAATAAAAATTAAATCCACATCTTATACTCTATGGGGGTCCCTAATTTAAAGGATACTAAAATACCACATTTTTAATCTGGCGGCCCAAGGAAAAACTCAGTATCTGTTTCTCAGCTTTATTGAGGGAACAGACACGTAGTTTAAAAGGGGACCCTTGGGTCGGGTAGATTTGGCGGAGGCGGCCCGCAGCTCCTACGGGTTGGAGGGAAGGTGTTCGGGGTTTAAAGCAACGGACTGGGACTGATTCCTTTGGGTTTTTTTCTGGGCATTCCCCCTAGGGGTGGGGGCACGCTTTTGCCCTGGGCTACCCCCTCCGGGCTTTTTCTCGTTACGCCAAAGGGTTAGGTCAAAACCCAGGGTTAGGGGCTGCCTACCCCAAACTTTTTTGTTTAAATGGGTTTCCCCCCGGTTCAGGTAGATTCCCTATTTATAGATTTTACGGGGCCCTAAAAAAACTCTTATTAAGGGGTGTCCCCCCGGCTCAGGTAGATTTATTATTTATAGAGCCCACACTGCCCCTCCCAAACCTCCCCTCGCCTGCCCCGAGCGCTGATAGACGCTCCACCTCAAGCTGCCTTACTCGCACCCCGGGGGAGAAATGTTGACGGCCAAGTGACGTCATTTTCCCGGCGCGCGTCCTCATCCACCTCCCGTCCTGTGCGGGCCCCCTTTGTCCCATCCGGTGTCCCGTAAAAAACCGGCCCCCGGTACGCGAAGTCCTCGCCCGTAGCCCCAAATTTTTTCTGTAGACGGCCCCCGACAGGGTTTGGATTCCTAAGTCCCGGGTTCCACGGTTCCCCCCCATCGCCCGCGGGCCGGGGGGGGGGTATCGAGGGCCCGGGTAATAGAAACCAGCCATGCCCACAAGGGGCCCAAAAGATAAGGGAGAGAAAGATTTTGACAGGGGGGGGGGGGGGGAACTACAGCACTACGAGTCGTTAAAAAATAAGCCCCGTGATTTTTTTTTTTTTTTTTTTTTTTTTTTTTTTATGTCTTTTTTCCCCTTTTTTTTTTTTTTTTAAATAGACCGGAATGATCGGCGACCCGAAAAAGATCTACTTAAAACCTCGACCCGTTCAAAAATAAAAGGTAGAGTAGAAGTGAAAACTAATAAAACAAGAAAATCGTCCCTAGGAAACATTGTGTTGTCCCAAGGAAGGTCCGCGATTAGGGGGGACACGAGGAAGCAACTGAGGCCCCTTACTCCCGATGCGATCCTCCCCCCTTGTGCATCCGAAACGCTTTCGCAAGCACGCGCCAAACATAAAAAGAGGAGCAACATGCCTAACGGGTAACATAAACAGGATAGATAAAGTTTGGGGAAAGGGTCTGACATAACCCGACGTCCGGTCCTAAACCTTTACAAACGTCCCTTAATGCAGCTCGGATTGTACGTTGATTGTCGGAAAGGTTAGGAGCCCCGGCCCTAACCCGCTATAGGATCTGCGGGTGCCATCCGTGACAAAGGGTTTTGATTGCCGGAATTTTTATGACAGAGAACGAAACCCCACAGTAAAGGGGTAGGAAAAAGGGTTTTCCCTGCAAAAAACCCAAAGGGGCTAAATCCTCGAAAGGGGAAATTGGGGCGGGTTAAATTATAAAAAATAGATCAGTTTTCGCCTGAAAAAAAGGGACTGAGCTAAAAGGCGGGGATTTGATCTTAAACCTCCTCAAGAACAGAGTGAGGTGAAAACCCACCAAAAACAAGAGCACGAGCACAAGATGGAGTCTGAAAGATAAAGGTAAGGTGAAAAAGCACACAAAATTTTTCCTTTGGGAGGCTTCAAAAAAGGAGTCAAAGGGAAGGTCAGGGGAAAGGGGAAAGGGTTTAGGGGCATGCCCTCCAGCCCCTCTAAAAATAAATGTTTGGGCCCGTAAACCCATGTAATATGAACTGTTTGTTTTGTGGGGAAAAGGGTGTCCCGGGGAATACGCCCAAAAAGATGTAAAAGGGACCCCACTGGAATAATAACAGCCCACCCCAGAGGCGGGAGGAAAAAAAAGGGGGCTAGCGAAAAACCAAGGGGCTTTTGTTTTAAAGGGGGAAAAAGGGAGCCCTTGACGGAAATAAAGGGAACCCTTAAGTACCCGCCCATGTCAACGGGGGAATCACGTCAGGCACACCTCCCGTGCCCGCACGAAGAGGGCTTTTTCCCAAAATTTTAAATCGCTGTTTTTTTTTGGGTTTACTGTGCCTGTTTAGGGACAAACATTTAAATTTAAATGAGGTAAGATAAAAAAATTTTTTTAACTGTCCCTTTACAATCGACCGACCTTACCTCGAAACACCCTTAAAATCATAAAACCCTAAACATTTTTGGCGAGCGTTTTGACAGCAGAGCAGATGAGCCCAAAAAATGGAACTACAGACGTAAGTTTTCCTTATACTTCCGAATTGGGATGTAAGGTGCCCCTCCACAACCCCGAAAAGTACGTGCGCAAAATTCCCAAAAAAATTTTGAAATCCTCGGGGGCCCTACTGTGGAGGAGGGGGCCCCTCGAAAGAATTCAACTCTGAAAATCGGCGGATAAATCGATTGAAAAAGGCGAATTTGTGCATAAAGAAAAGGTCTATGGAAAGGGTTGCACGAAGAAAATTTAAAAACGGGTCCCTGTGGTATAGCATGAGCTTGGACGCGTGCGGAGGGGCCCAATAGCGGAACCGGCCCCCTCCACAGGCGTTTTTAGGGAAAAAACCCTTTCCCAAAGGCCTCAAACACCGCCCAGGTGCGTCCTTCACGTTACGCGGGGGCGATGCGAGTCTCCTCCCAAAGAGGAGTGCCCCAAAAAATATGGACAACAGATCCTTGGGAAGGGGGGAGCCAGAATCACTCCCCCTCCCCAAAGGAAACCCGCTAAAGAATATTCACACAAAACCCTTAAAAAGAGAAAAAAAATAGGATTATAAGGGGCCCGTCCTAAATGGGGTGCAGGTAAAACATGCCCAAACGAGCTAAGTATAGAGATTTGAAAAAAAAACCCTACGGGGGGTAAAAAATTACCCACGAACTCGCTCTCTCGAGGGCTAGTGCAAGAAATGAGAAAAGAATGATGTATCAAAGCAAGGGTGACAATTTAAAAGGACAATCATGATCCGAAACTCATAATAATGATCAGCCCGCTTAGGACGGGCAAAAAGGAAACCCCTGCACAGGCCCTCAGCGACAACTTGCACTTCCCCTTTTTTTCTTTTTTGCCACAACTCTGTAGGGACCCAAAAAAAACGGACTAAGCTTAGGCGAATAGAGTAAGAGGGATGATTTTTTTAAATACCAAGGAACCCACCCCGATAGATTTCGCACGACGATCTTTTCTGGTACCAATTATTCTGTCACGAGACTGGTCAGGAAAACCCCTTTTCTTGCTGAAAAAGCCCCTGCTGCCCAAAAAAACCAAATACCAGATAATTTCCGCATAGAGGGACCGGGCCCCAAACTCCAGGAGTTTTTAAAGGGAGCCGTTGTTTCCCGTCCCGTGAGAAGAAAATGCGGGGCTACGCCCAGGGAAGAGTGTAGGGAGAATTGAGGCCACTGGGGCGGGGGGGAGAAAAACGTCCCCAAACGTCCTTTCTGTCGTTTCCCCCCCATTTTACGCCAAAAAGGGTTTGAATGGATCATTTTAAAGTTCCCTAATGCCATTAAACCTGTGGGGCGGGAAAGGCCCAAAAAGTTACCTGCTTTACATGTGCGCTGCGTAGAGTGGCCCAACACCTGATTTCCCAAAATCGGGACCGTTTCCGAGCTTAAAAATTTTTGGGGGAGCCGTGACGGAACATAATTTTCGTATGAAATGCTTTTTGTTTACGGCACCGCAGCCCTTTTTACGGAAAAACCCCCAAATCGCAGTAGCGAGAAAAAAATTTTCCAAAAAACACTAGAATTGTTTGTTTCCCCAAACCCTGATGTGGGAAACCAGACCAAAATGTCACAGACCCCTTTCTTTCCCGGGAAAAAACCGGAAAACGAACTTTAAATGCCGGCGCGGGATCGCTTTTGTGAACCCTTTTACCAAAGGGGGGCGTCTTCAAGACCTTACTGGGTTAGGACCTTTTGTTATAAACCCCGGGAAAATTAAAAAACCCGGTTTCGGGGGAACTGCACTGCCTTTTGAACACCCAAGTGCTGCCTCACGGTATTCATGGCATAATTCAAAACCCCCGCGGCACTAAAATTTCCGGCACCACCAGGAAATTCCGGGCGATCCCTCTGCACCCATAATTCGCTTCGGTGGGGTCTTTCCCAAATAAAAGTCCCGGTCGCAAGAAAAAATTCCTTAAAATGGGAACCCCTTAACCTGGGGGGGTGCCGTGGGCCCCTTTGGGTGGGTCGAATGACTGGGCCCTAAATTTTTTCGGCCCCCTTTGGGGGCAAACCCGTTTTTTTTAGCGGTTCCAAAGGGGGGAACCGTGAAGCACTATTTCCCAAAAGCTGACGAAGGCACTAAAAGAAAGGGGGGGAAAACAGCAGCGTGTCCCCTTAAAAATTTCGAGTTTTCGAAAGGGCACGTGACAGCGGGTCAGCGGCGAATTTGCGCCGGCCCCCGAAATACCAAAATTTACATGAAATCGCCCAGGATATCCTGGGAAAGTGCCCCCACGGCCCTTTTCGGGTAATTTCCATTAAGCGACGTGAGCGGGAAAGGGTCTGTGTGAAAACCCTGACCTTGTACCCCAGTATAATATCTCTGGGAATTTTTAAGAAAAACCCAAAAATCGCCAAATTTTCCCCATCGGTGACCGAGTAATTTTTCTCTGCCCCTAGTGAGAACCCCACTAGCAAAACCCCCTAGGGCAGATTCCCTTCGTGCTCCGCATTTTAAAACGGCTCCCAGCCCAACATTTCCCCGCGTCTGTGTGGGAAAGAAGGGGGGAAACAAAACCCCGGAAATGCAAGAACGGGGGCGTGCGATAGACAATGTTGTAATGTTGGAAAAAGCGTTGACCCGCTCCTCGCCCCCGCGCCGGGGACATCTTTTTTGAGGAGGGTGTCAAAGGTGCGCGATTCCCAAAAACCCTTAAAGAACGGTTTTATAAAACCCCGCTAACCCAGGAAAGACTTTACCTGTGTTGCCCTCAGGGAATGGGGGAAAATACTGAAGCTTTTTCCTTGGCCTCGTTAGGGGGAATACCCGCAGCCCCTAACAGAAAGACCGAGGAAATCTAAACCGGGCGGAAAAATTAACCCTTGCCGGGTTAATTTTTAACCCCCCAACCCCGGGGGAAAACCCCCTGAAAAAAAACCCGCGCAAAAGCTTCATGGTTTCCCGACGAAGGTGAAAAAACCAAAAAGCGTCTAAATAGACTAGCAAACCCGATCATTAATTAACCCCGGGGGCGAGAGCCCTAAAACGAAAAAACGGCAAGGGGAATTCCCGAGACCCTAGGTGGAAAAAAGGAACTCAAAATGACCCCATTCGTTTGAGAAAGCAGTGGGATGGGCGGCGTCCTCTGCCCGGGGGACCGAAAGGGAAAACCTTTTGCCGGTCAAGGAGGAGAAGACCTTTCTCTTTCCCCAATTTTTTGCAAGAGCTGACAAGGGTTTGGAAAAGGGAAAAAAGGGGACGGAACGGTCCCCGTTCAGGGGCCGAAAAATCGCAAACAGGACGAAAAAACCCGTTTACGCTTTGGCACCAGCAGCATGGCCCCGACCACGGGCTAGTCGAAAGGGTTTAATCAGCCTTGCTGCAGATAACCGCCACTTTTCCCCCTCAGAACTGAAAGCCGGGTGTGCGGAAAATTTTTATGCCGGAAAAATACACCCGGCTTAGATCCCGGCTCTAGAGTAATGAGTGCTTACCCTGTGCTTCTGCCTAACGGACGGTCCGTGGTCGGTAAAATGTCGGGTATTTATTTAAAAACTTGCCTAGTATCTCCCCACCCCCGCTAAAAGGAAATGGCCCTGCTAGCTTTTGCTAAAGCTGCCGGAAAAGGGTTAAACTGAAACGTGGGGGTGGAAGAAAAAGCGCAGAGAAAACGACGCAGGGAGTCAAAACCGGGTACAGGGGGATCCGTGACCCCCACAAACTTTAAACTGACAACCCTATTTAAAAGACAAAGGGGGGGGTGGTTTTAAATTCCCCCCCCAGGGCTTGCGCACCCCTTCCCCCAAGGTTTTACAAGGGGAAGAAAAACATGGCCCCTTTTCCCCCACAAATTTTCAGGGAGGGGGCCCCCCAAAACATGCCCCTACTTTTCCAAAACCCAAGCCGTTTAAAATTTAACCCGAAAGCTGGAAAGGGGGGAATTACAAGACTCCCGCCAATAAAAGGGGCCCAAAACCTTTATTGTCAAAACCCCCATTTGGTTTTGATGAGGGGGATGATGTTTTGAGATGTGGGCCCCCGTGATGTGGCGTGAGGGATCGTAGCATGCTGAGGGGGAAACCAATTTCCCTGATGAATAAGTGGACCTAGAAGGACTCGTGAAATCATGGGAAAGTGAGGGAGATGAACGTTGGGGGGAGAGATAGGGGGGGGAGGTAATTTCGGGGAAAAGACAGGGGAAAGGAGGGGGAGGGGGCAAGGGGGGACGAGGAGGGAGGAGAGGAGTGTCGTGCGTGTGGTCGTGTAGGGGAAAGGGCACAACCGGGGCGTTCCCTGGTTTTTTGGTAGATGCGGGAAAAAGCTGTTTGGGTGAAAGGGGTCTGGGTTTTTCCCGATGGAACTCGGTAAAAAGCTTTTTAAAAATAAACCCTTTAATTTCCACCCCTTCTTCTGCGGTCGCAGAAACCCTTTTTTTGAACCCATATAGAAAACATGGGCCAAAGGGCAAAGGCCGGGGGAAAATATGGTAACCCTTTCCCACGACGAAAGATGAGGAAAAAATTATATTTCCAAAAATCAAACTTTTAAAACTTTGTTCCAGCTACCCAGCTTAGACCAGTCAACCTCTAACACAAACCTTTGGGTGGCATACCCCCGACGGGGCTAAAAATCCCTTTAAAACCCCTTTTACTTCCCCGAGACTGAGAAAAACCTGTATCAATGAAGGAGTAGGCCCACTTTCCCCTTAATTTACAAAGGGAAGAGAAAAGGGGGGCCCCTTCCTTGTTCGGTTACCCCACAACGACCCCAGGGCCCAAAGACCGTAACCCACCCCGGAGACCAATGCAAATTCTTCTCCCGGTTCGAACCCCGCCATGGGCTTCCTCTAAAAAAAGAACCACCCCCTTAATATAAACCACGTCCCTGTTCATTCTCGCGGGTGAATTTAAGGGGGGTCGCCCCCTGGGCCCGGAAACCAAAGGGGCACTAAATTAAAAACCCTGACCCGCTTGTTTCAGGACGGGGCAGAACTGCTTTGCAAGACTTTGACGGACGAGGATCCTTAAAAACCCCCCACGACACTTCCCCGGTTTCGGGCAGTTAGCCACATGTGGTCGTGGGTTTTTGCGAGCAGGGACCGAAAGGGGGAAGGGGCGACAAAATAATGCGCTCCCGAGGGGGCTTTCCCGGGTACGCACCCCGAGGGTGGGGGGGGGGGGGATTTTCTCAGCGCGCGGTACGCGGGCGCGGGCGAGGCCCTCTAATTTTCCCGCCTTCGTCCCCCACTGGCGGTTCCCCGCCCGGGGGGCGGGTTTAAAATTTCCCCCCCCAACGGTTTATTTGGCATTTTTACCCTTATTTTTCCCTGTTCTAAAACCCCATTTGCAACCACCCGCACATTTCCACCCTTTTCTGCTTCATTCGCGAGGGGCTTTAGGAAACTTTTCAATGAACACTGTCGACTTATCCCAAAACCCTTTGCGCCCAGCTGGAGAGATTTAAGAACTAAAAAACGCTTTGCAAAATGGGTTTAAAAACTGCCGGGGCGATTGGGTCTGAGAAACACACTGCTTCAGGCACACCGACGCGTCTGATCCCGGGGTAGCCCGCGCCCCTGCATAAGCTTTTCGCAAATTTTTTAGATAAGATGAAAGATCATCCCGAAAAGGAAAAATGGGTTTTTATTCAATAATTCTACGAGCCCTAGATGGTGATTCTCCGTCTGCCCCGAAAAGTTTAAAAAATATCTTTAAAATTCCAAGACTTTTTTCTTCCGGAAATGATTAAAATCTAGCGGGCCCCACCCTCTCGGGATTTTTGGTTTTAGTCGCCTTCTGGCCGCCCCGAGGGACGTGTAGCAAATTCTGGCTCCCTTTTAACCCCTGAAAGGATTAAATGTGTCTTCCCACTCCGCAAAGAATTGGGCCGAGACGTTTGAACCCGAAAATTTTTAAGCAACATTTCCCTCCCTGGGGAAACCCTGCCGGGATTCAGGGTTTTCCGCCGCCGTAAACAAGGGGAAGGTCAGGGAGGGGGGGGGAGTTTGGGGAGAGAAGGGTTTTTTGTTTTTGGTTTCGAGGAAGGAGGGGAGGACTAATTTGAAAATAGATGTGTAGGAGAAGATGAGCGAGAAGAAAATAAGAGAAGAAATCCCGAGTCCTTTGGGGGAAACCTAGCGAAGTCTGCAGACCCTTTCGACAATGACTTTTTCGCCGAGTATTTTCCGAAGGGGGGAGAGCTCCAGAGAATGTAGAAAAAGGGGAAAAAAATTTTTAAAAGCCTTCAAAAAAAATTCTCCGTTTTATAAAAAATTTTGACTTTTATCAGATGAAAAGGAAAAATTTCTCTCAGTTTAAATTTCCCCTTTTACGCGCAAAACACGAACTTCCCTATTCCCTACGGGCCTAAGCACTTTTACCCCAAGAAAATTTTTGGCTTTGTAGCCCCACAAAAGGGGGGCACGGGGAAAAAAGGAAAAAAAAAAACCCCTTTTGACTACGTTTCCTGTAGGCTGCTGAGCCCCATTTCCCACGGAGGGCGGGACGGAGTTCTACCCCCCGAACACCAGCTAAATGGTTCTAATTTGAATGTCTAGATACCATTTTTATCTGGCGGGCCCAGAGGAAAACTCAGATCTGTTTCTCAGCTTTTTTTGGGGAACAGACACTAAAAAAAAGGGACTGTCGCGGTAGAGTGGGGGAGGCGGCGCAGCTCCACTTTTTGGGAGGGAAGGGTGTTCGGGGTTTTTTCAAGCAACGGACCGGATGATTCCTTTGGGTATTTCTGGGTCACTTCCAGCCTAGGGCGTGGGGGCAAGCTTTCCCCCGGTACCCCCCCAGGCGTTTCTCGTTTCGCCGGGTGATCAGCCCCAGGGGCAGCGCTGCCAGCCAAACTCCTTGTTAATGGGTGTCACCCCCGGGTCAGGTAGTTCCCCATTTATAGAGTCACGCTGCCACCAAACCCTTGTAAGGGTGTCACCCCGGCTCAGGTAATTTCATATTTTAGATGTCACAACCCCCCTCTTTCTCTCTCTCTCTCTCTCTCTTCTCTTCCTCTCTCCTCTCTCTCTCTCTCTCTTTACTTTTTTCTCTTCTCTCTCTTTCTCTCTCTCTCCCCTCTCCTCTTCCCCTCTCTCTCTCCTCTTCTTTTACTTTATTTTCTCTCTCTCTCTCCTTCTCTCTCTCTCTCTCTCTTCTCTCTCTCCTCTCCTTCTCTCTCTTCTCCCTCTCTCTCCTCTTCCCTTTGTCGCTCGCTTTTCTTGTTCTCGTGCTAATAATAAGATAAAACGATGAGTAAAAATTTGGGTGATGAGATGATTGGTGTGATATATAATGAAATGATAATGATATGTGATGATGGTGATGGGGATGGGGATGGTGATGGTGATGGTGATGGGAGGTGATGGGGAGGTGATGATGATGATGTGAGGTGATGGTGGGGATGGGGATGGGATAATAACAAAAAATTAAAGTAAAAAAAACAATAACAAAAAACAGCAAAAACAAC
>NC_051425.1:21785465-21790465 GCF_015228065.2 Penaeus monodon | reverse complement strand
ATATATATATATATATATATATATATATATATATATATATATATATATACACACATACATACATACATACATACATATATATATATATATATATATATATATATATATATATATATATATATATATATATATATATATATATATATATGCAGCCACTTCCTATAGAAGGTGGAACACTCAGGCAAGGCATAACGAGGGACGTGCCGTTCTGGTTAGGAAGCCCGGAGCTGGCCATGATATTTCGGCAGTTGGCGCTATCGGAGTTTCGGGAAGCAAGAGTACTTATCTAAATCATTGAGATAAAGGGCATGCTGATATCATGTTGCTGACTTCAATATGTTTTTGCATAAGAACAACGTAATACTTAAATCCTTCACGCATACAAACAACGCATACACGCATATATTAAAGAAAAATTAAAACATTCATATAAGTTCATGATAAAACAAATGAAAATACATGCATGCTACAACGCATCCACCTATGTGTCCCAGACAAACGACCCCGAGAACACACTGCTAATACCCAACGCCATCGCCTGAATGAGTTAGCATTTATGTCCTCGAGGCGAATGTTTCCCTGAAGTTCAAGGCCATCAAACCTTGCCACCCTTATTTCTATGGGTTATCCAAAATCCATAAGCCGGGCTTACCATTGCGCCCCGTTATTTCCCTTCAGGGATCTGTGACGCAGATCTCTCTCCTCTTCTTGGCACCTTTTCTACCCCTAACGTTCTCTCTCTCCAGTCCTGGCAAACCTTTTCATTGAGTACTTTGAGTATGAGCTTCTTCATCCGTCCTTCAATTTAATTAACTGAGGTAGGTTGACGACGTCTTTGCTCTCTGGCGTCGTGACCCTGACCTCTTCCTGGATTCCCTGACGGAGCTGAACTCTCTCTCTTCCTCCATCCATGGAGGAATGAGAGGTTGACAACAAGCTTTTTTTGGACACCGTGATAATTCTTTCTACTGAGTATTTCTCCTTCTTAGTATGCAGGAGACCCATGCATATGCTTGTAGTACCATCTAAACCACACAACACTTCTCTGTTCCTCGCCTTCCTCATCTGTGATCCCCAGTGCCTGGAAGGAGATATTATTTCCTACGTCGTTCCTTCACTAAGCTGGGTTACACTAGTCATATTCTCGATGCCACACTCTCCAGGGCGCGGCATACCTTCTACCACGACTTCTTTTCCAGAGAGACTCCTCAATGTCTCTTCACAGCCTGCCCTACACTGAGGAAATCTACTCCCTCCGTCGTCCACTTCTTCCTCTCAACTACATGCTTATTTTTTCAATAGGTAAGCACTGCACCGCAACCTGGTTCACACTAGTCTTCCCACTGCTTCAAAGGAGGGGAACTATGATATTCTTTGTTTCTCCTGTGATGAGTAATATTTTAGTGAGACAGGCGCCAGTCTCATTAAACGTCTGTCTCAAGATATATATGATGTATTCATGAGATTAAAAAAAAACAAAAAAACTGTGCCATCTTCTGTCACTTGTAAGAACACACACTATCAAACAGATTGCCAAGTTGCACGTAATATCTTTGCTTCTGCTGATACTCACACGCACAGGATGGTGGAATCCTCTTTGGTAAAGCAGTTACCAAATTTAAACACACACACACACACACACACACACACACACACACACACACACACACACACACACACACACACACACACACACACACACACACACACACACACACATATCTATCTATCTATCTATTTTTTTAACGGTAGCTTCATGTTTGAGCCGCCGTGGTCACAGCATGATACTTAATTGTAGTTTTCATGTTGTGATGCTCTTGGAATGAGTACGTGGTAGGGTCCCAAGTTCCTTTCCACGGAGAGTGCCGGTGTTTACCTTTTAGGTAATAATTTTCTCTATTCTATCCGGCTTGGGACCAGCACTAACTTGGGCTGGCTTGGCCACCCAGTGGCTAGGTAGGCAATCGAGGTGAAGTTCCTTGCCCAAGGGAACAACGCGCCGGCCGGTGACTCGAACCCTTGAACTCAGATTGCCGTCGTGCCAGTCTTGAGTCCGATGCTCTAACCACTCGGCCACCGCGGCCTCCTATCTATCTATCTATCTATCTATATATAAATATATATGTATGTATGTATATGTACACACACACACACATAATATACATAGACATACACATTTTTTTTTTTTATTCACCTTCATCACTATTTGGAAACAACACCTGCTCATATTTAAATGCTTTACTAAAGAAAAACGGCGGATGTATATTCACTGTTCTTAATTCTATCTTTGTAAGTTACTTATTTTAAATAACACATCGCTTGGGCATGTTTTTTTTTATGAGAAGAAATTGAATCATGATAAATTAAAAAAATGAAGTTAATTAGAAGATTAGTACTAATAAGTGAAATATGGCGAAAGTATCGGCAGAATAATAAAATATGTGAATTTTAAAGAAAGCCGGGGATCTATGAAAAGTCTTCAAAGTCTATTGATTTTCAATCATAATAATGATTTTTCGATAATAATGACAGGAACAGAAATTATATTTCTTTTCTTCTGGTTACATATATCATCATTTTTATTGTCGCTGTTCATCATCATCATCATTATTGTAATTGTTATTATCATGATTATCATCATTCGTATTTTGAATATTTCATAAAAAAAAAATATTGTTAGTATTATTATCGTTATTATTATCGTTATCATTCATGGTCATTATTGTTATTTTTATTATTAGTATTACATTATAATTATCCTCATTATCATAATTATTGTTATTTCTATACTTATGGTATCATTATTGTTATTATTACCATTATCATTATTGTTATAATTGTTATAATTGTTATAATATTGTTATGTATCTTTGATCTTACTGTTATCATTAGCATTGTTATTATTATTATTACCATTATTATTATTATTATTATTATTATTATCATTATTATTATTATCAATGTTAATATTATTGTTATTTTCATTTTTATAATTCTTTATTATTACCATATAGACTATCATTGTTATTATGACTATTTCTACTGCTATTATTATTATTATTATTATTATTTATTATTATTATTATTATTATTATTATTATTATTATCATTATCATTATCATTATCATTATCATTATCATTATCATTATCATTATCATTATCATAATCATAATCATAATCATAATCATAATCATAATTATTATTATTATTATTATTAATTGTTCTATTATTATTAATACTATTACTATTATTGTCGTTGTTGTTGCTTTTGTTATAAATATCATTAATCATATTCATCATCAGTATCATTATGATTATTATCAATGTCTTTATGGCAATGATAACAGTGACAATAAGTATCAAGATATGAAAATAAGAATAGTTGTAAGGTTATTGACTAATAAACAGCCTTTGAACCTAAAGAGGGACTTCTCATATTCGATGCAAAATTGCAGATTTGGTGACTTTCCTGCCCGGCATTTGCAACAAGATTAGAGGATCCAAAGTTTTTGCAAAAGTTACGAAGAGTCTTTCCCGGAGTATCCTTGCTCATCATGATAATAGCTTAATAAAGTCACCAGAAAGGAAGCGGAGAGAAAAATAAGAAGTAAAGGTGGACTTGTGTTTTATATCTATCTATCTATCTATCTATCTATCTGTCTATCTATCTATCTATCTATCTATCTATCTATCTATCTATATATATATATATATATATATATATTTTTTTTTTTTGCCTCCTAGTTATAAAATGATATCGTTTTTGGCTTTGAGTGTATTCCGTTTCCATGCGTTTTACCTCTCTTATACAGTTCAGTTCTGTGCAGCATTAAAAAATATCTAAACTACGGATTTTTCAAAGGTATTCTTTCGAAGTTCTTTCATTTTCAGCTTCTGAAAAGTTGGATTGTGTCTTCCAGACTTGCTTAGATATGCATGAGAAAGGATCTTAAGCTCTTCTTGTGCTGTAGATAAGGTAAGCCAAATATGATATTGAACTCGAGACAATTTTGATACTTGGAAACTTTCAAATAAGACAAGAATTTGCACAGCTTTAACGTAAAATGTCAGAAAGTGACTGACATTGGTTTAATAAATGCCTGTAAGACTTGCATGACTTCTGTTGGCTGGAATGTCACAGAGAAAATATCACATTTCATCAAAGCTGAACCAGCAAGTGATATTCAGGATTCATTTTCTCTCTACACTCTTCGACAAGAAAAGAAATAAAGTGTCTATCTCATCCTTTTAACTACCAATGGTTCTTTTATCACATATGTATAAAAATACCTTTTGAAATGTTTATATAGGCAAAAGCTCTGGAAATTTCCAAGAATATCATCAACGGCAATAATGTTTGCATGTTTGTACGTATTCTATAGAAGCGATGTCGTTCTGATGTCAAGAGCAGTCCCAATATACGCAAGGAAAAGCAAAATGTTATTTTTATTTTCGAAGTAAGTTCGTATGGCAAAGAATGGTGCGACCCATTCCTAAGGTTCTGCCTACACGTGAAGATTAAAAAATAAAAAAAATGGTACAATAAAGCGTTTCCTTCCGTAGAAATACTTAGTCTACTGTACTATATTACTTTGCGCACCCTTACTAGGATAAGCTACGTAATGAAAATAAGTTTTTTAGCCGTACTCAGGGATAGCGATTTTGTTCAATTGAGTTCTTAGTCAGGACGGCCTCTTGTGGTCTCATGCAAATATTATGCATTTATTTACGTATGTATCCGCTTGTGTTTGATTCATCGTTAGCATTTGTGATTCCTGACGTTTTTCTCCTCTTACATTGATACTGAGAAAAACAAATTATCTATCTATCTATCCACCTATATAAACACACACACACACACATATATATATATATATATATATATATATATATATATATATATATATATATATATATATATATATATATATATATATATATATATATGTATAGGCATACATATACATGTATGAATAGGGAAACAGCCACAGAAGAAAATG
>NC_051425.1:21770465-21775465 GCF_015228065.2 Penaeus monodon | reverse complement strand
AGAGAACATGATATAAGATGGTATTAAGGAAAGATTCCGAATTGATCATAATTTCTAATGAATCGAAGAAGTAATAAAGCGAAAGAAGAAACATCAAAATATGTGTATTAATCTGACTTTTTGGCGTAATGTCTCCTCTCTGTAATGAAGTAGAAGCGAAACTAACTTAAGAAAGAAGAAGAAAAAAAGTTCTTAATCCAGGCAACAAGAAAGTTTCTTCTCAATCCATAAGAGCGATCTGGCCTGGGAGGTTTGAAAATATCCTTTTATACGGGTCTTGCAGTGAATTCTATTGCAAACCTGGCACACACGACTTTATCATAGGGCTGCTTAGAATTAATTCTTGAATCGCACCAAAATAGCAGTGGCCTCTTAATGCAAAATAGCATCTCTTGGAATGAGTGAATGGCTGTGCTTTCTAAATTCTCATAAAACAGCGAATCGGATTTTTGTGAAGGGGGGGGGGGGGTTAAGACGCACTCTGAAGATAAAAATTGAAGACTACTACTATAGCTATCACATATCCCCCCTCCCCCCCCGGTACACACTGTATAGAATTGTCATTTAGCTCAATTGTATCCTGTTCCATATCAGGGAAATTCTGTTGGAAAAGGTTTTATGGTGGATGAAGCACGAGAGCCACTACAATACCTTTAAAAGTAAAATCTTCTAAAACATTGACTATTCTGATATGTCGATATCAGTGAAGCCAACCAGAGCAGGAGAAATTGCAACATTCAATACTGGTTCGTGCATCATCTGATATCATCTATAGATACCAGCACTGATCTGACCCCTTACAAATAAAAGCAGACAAATGGTCAAACGAAAAATACGGAAATTTATCCCCACTGCACACTTAAAAATGGACTGGGTTAACCTGATTAGCATTACCGTTGCCAACCACTTTACCAAGGCAATTTTCTGAACTGCACTTTTATTTATCGTCATCGGTGTATAGTTGTTCAAAAGCGAGCATATAAGAGTTTAATTTTCTGTCTCTCTGACTCTCTCTCTCTCTCTCTCTCTCTCTCTCTCTCTCTCTCTCTCTCTCTCTCTCTCTCTCTCTATATATATATATATATATATATATATATATATATATATATATATATATATCTGCCTATCTATTTATCTATCTATTTATTTATTTATCTACAACCACACACACACACAGACACACACACACACACACACACACACACACACACACACACACACACACACACACACACACACACACACACACACACACACACACATATATATATATATATATATATATATATATATATATATATATATATATATATATATATATATATATATATATATATGTACGTGTGTGTGTGTTCATTATACATAATTACAAGTACTTACACAAGCACGCTTATACTGGAGGGAGAAAAAGGAGTTGACATGACTCTGCTTCTTAACTGTGTTTCAACCACGATAACTTCTCTACAAATTTATTATTCCCAGTGTAAGAAAGACAAGAAGTCAGATTACAAAACACAAGATAGAAAGTGCGGACAACTAGGTGTCTTGTATGTGCTTGAAACATGCATTCATTAAAAGAGTTACATGGAAAAGATAACGTCCATGTCCTCCTGAGATCAGCTTTCTTTCTCGAATTTAAACTATTGGGTAAGAACAAGTAGACAGGAACACACAGAAACATACACACACACACACACACGAACACACAAATAAACAAACACACAAACACACACACAAACAAACACACACACACACACACACACACACACACACACACACACACACACACACACACACACACACACACACACACACACACACACACACACACGCACGCACGCACGCACACATACTTACGATTCAACAATATAAGAAAGGCCAGCCTTTTTCTATTTTTCAAGTTCTTCCTTTAAACAGAATAACAAGAAGGTTGTCAGAACGTTAGGCGTTATATACATGAGGACATCCATCACGGAAAAGCAGGGAAAACAAAAACACAAGGAAACAACGGGCGAGAAAAATAGCTTTAATTTAGAAGACTAACCGCCGGTTTTTCCTCTTCGTAGCAGAGAAGAATGAGGGCGAAGGGAAGCGAAGAAAGAAAGTCGAGGCAGAGAGGGATACAAAGAAAAGGAGAAGGTGGAATAGGAGGGTAAGAATGAGCCACAAAGGGACTCGTCAGGCAGGCAAGTTCTCCGCCATACCTCGTCTGGACGGTGCTGTTTCCTGTGCCCTCCCTCTGACCTCTTTTGACCTCGCCCCCCCCCCCCCTTCCGAGCTCGGCGAGGGCCCCGGCGGCGTCTTTTGGAATTTATATCTCAATGGCCAACCAGCTGCCTTGCGTCTGCGGCTGATCGCTGGCCATGAATCCATTTTCACTCCCACCTGCGGCGACCGTCCCCAAAGCGATCGAGGAATTTTTATTTTCTCGTCCGGTTTTCATGCATTTTCACAAGTTCGGATGTTTCGATCAAAGGAGGCACCCGCATACATCTGGAATCGGAGATGAGAGTATTAATAAACTTACTTGTGTCTTCCCGAGAAAACGGATCTTCTACTGGAAAAGTTAATTGAAAATTCGTGTTTACATAACAAAGTAAAACTTGCTGGAACTTGCGTTGTTACTAGAATCATACCAGGGAGATTTATTACTCATAAATAAATAAGTTCTAAGGTTATAATCATCCAATAAACTACGAAAATAGTGAAGCAAATCATGCAATGCAATTCGCAACCGGAATTCATACTCCGACAGGGTGTTTGCACAGCGACGACGATCGCACATAATTACACATCAGACTTCATTAGAAGATCAGTCTCGAGATCGTTACCTGCAATCTGTGCAATGGCCCTCGTAATCAGATGGATTAGAGGCGCCCATGCCATTGCCTTCTGTCTGACGTCATGCAGGATCCCAAGGAGAGGTCATCGGCCCGTTTGCGCCGTATGACATAACCGTCAGAACAGTCTCAACGTCGCCTGTTGATTGTATTGCAAAGCCGTGTGTGCGAAAAAAACTGCAGTGATAATAATTCGCGGAAGTAGATAAGGTATTATGTAAAATTTAGCTTTTAAAAATGTTATGTGTGTGTATGTATGTATAAACAAATATACATATATATGTATACCAAGGGCAAACTGTTGACTAGTTTCCTGCCGTGACAATTAACTGTCGTTGAGCTAGACATTTATCTCTAATAACGTGGCTTATAAGCGGAGCTTAGTGTTAACAGGAACTTAGTGTTAACAGGAAAGATAGAAGGGAAGAGAAGCAGGGGTAGACAAAGGCAGAAGTTCATCACCAGCTTAAACAAAGATCTCAATATGGACAGAAGTGACTTACAACTGCTAAAGTTGTCAACAGACAGAACAGGATGGAAAACTATGATCGCCAACGCCCTGAAAGGACAAGACACTTGAAGAAGAAGAAGAATAAGCGGAGCAATGCGAATGAATCAGTAAGTTCTCTGTAAGAAGCTGAATACTCGGATGTTGATCATCATTATTATCATTATTGTTATTGTTGTTATAATGATAATATCATTATTATCATTATTATTATTATCATTATTATTATTATTATTATTATTATTATTACTATTATTATTATTATTATTATCATTATTATTATTATCATTATTATTATTATTATTATTATTAATTATTATTATTATTATTATTATTATTATTATTATATTTATTATTATTATCATTATCGTTATTATTATTATTATCATCATCATCATCATCATCATCATCATTATCACTGTTATTATTATCATTAGTAGTAGTAGTAGCAGTGTAGTAGAAGTATCATCATCACCATTATTATCATCATTATTGTTGATGAACTGTATTCAATACGAGAAATGTAGAAGAGGTATGAATGAGATTGAATATCTCTTGCATTATGAAGACATAATTCTCAATTATGCTTTATCCGTTAACATTACTGTTGTTATTGTTGAATCATTGTTGTTGTTCTTATTATTATCATTATTGTTATAATTATAATAATAATAATAATGATAATAATAATAATAATAATAATAATAATAATAATAATGATAATAATAATAATAGTAATAATAATAATAATAATAGTAATAATAATAATAACAGTAATAATAATGATAATAATAATAATAATAATAATAATAATAATAATTATTATTATTATTATTGTTATTGTTTTATCATTAGTAGTAGTAGTAGTAGTATTACCATCATCATTATCATTATTATTGTTATCATCATTGTTATAAGTATAACATAATCATAGTTATCATTGTTACCGTTATAATCATTATCGTTAAAATCATTACTAATACCGACGCTCTTTAAGCTTTATATTCCTCAATATTTTTTATATCATCTTCATCAAAATATCTCATAAACGCCCCAGTTTTTGTTAAATATCAGGAAAAAAAATTCTACCATTTTTTTTTCTCTCTTTCTTTCATTCTTTCTTTTTGTGGATCGAGTTCTATTCAAATCTTTGAACGCCCAGCCATGCATGATTTCGATATCGGTTCTATTAAAAGCTTTCGCCAAAGTGCATAGAAAACCAAAATCGCAGAGGGTTCGACTGTTCTTTTCCCGTCGACCAATAGCTGACAAATACCAATTTTTTCTAACGGAGATGGAACAAATTTTCACCTAACATGGACTACGTTTCCAACTTTTACCGCGAGAGGAAGATATATATACACACAAATGTATATATACATATATATATATATATATATATATATATATATATATATATATATATATATATATATATATATATATATATATATATATATATATATATATATATATATATATATATATATATATATATATATATATATATATATATATATATATGTGTGTGTGTGTGGTGTGTGTGTGTGTGTGTGTGTGTGTGTGTGTGTGTGTGTGTGTGTGTGTGGTTGTGTCTGCGCGTGTGTGTGTGTGCATATATATATATATATATATATATATATATATATATA
>NC_051425.1:21762965-21765465 GCF_015228065.2 Penaeus monodon | reverse complement strand
CCCTATATATTAAGATTGACACTAGGTTACTTTTATACTTAGTAGGGATATAAGGCTTACATTTTGTGGCGAGGCCAGTGTAGGTAAGTTTTCTATATAAAGGTTAAGCGAAAGCTTTGTTTTTACGAGGTAGGCAACCACTGAAATTTATTATTTTTCTCCACTTCCCACTAGAAGTTCCACAGCTGCTAATATATATATATATATATATATATATATATATATATATATATATATATATATATATATATATATATATATATATGTGTGTGTGTGTGTGTGTGTGTGTGTAAATATATAAATGTAGAGAGAGAGAGAGAGGCAGAGACAGACAGATATATGTATGTTTTAGGATATGCTCCAGACGTCCAGTTCTGATCCTGTGTATAAATACATACCTAGGCAGGTAAACAAATATATTGTATATTTGTATATATATATATATATATATATATATATATATATATATATATATATATATATATATATGTATATATATATACACACATATATTTATATATGTATATATACATATATATATATATATATATATATATATATATATATATATATATGTATATATATATTTCTTCTTTTAACGGTAGAAATAAATAGATATGTAGAAGCATGAAAACCTTGGGTTTTCGGTACCTGCCTGTACCTTCTACACTAGCCGAACTAATTACTACAGTATCTTATGAAAAACGTAAAAAGAAAAGAAAAGAGAAGAAAAAAAATCTGTCGGTGGAACCTTTCTCAGGCTAATGAATTCCGCCAGAATCAATCTCCTGAAGGGCACTCCATTCTTCTCTTCGCCAGCGTTAAGCCAATCGAATGACAAATCTCAATTAACTTCACTCCCGTCGCATCCCCTTTACTAGAAGCTAAAATGGATAATTAACCAAAACTTTGCTGCAATTTACGACGCTGGACAACTCATTACTCTTAAGGAGAGACCTGTGAGTAAGGTTGAGTACACTGCCCGGACCCTGCTGCGCCGTTTGTTTGTTTTCCTTATCGGGGAGCCGGAGGGGGAAGGGGGTGGGAGTGAAGGGCGGTAGGGGGAGGGAGGGGGAATAAAGAGGAACCATGAGAGAGAGAGAGAGAAAGGCAGGGAAAGATCGAGGGAAGAAAGGGAGAGAGAGGGGGTGGGAATTAGGGAAAAGAGAGGGAGAGAGGGAGAAGTGAGGAGACAGAGAAATATAGATATTATTCCCATCGCAGAAGAACAACATCAGTGAGTCAAACACAGAAAGTAAACCGCCTATGGCCAGTCTTGTACAAAACAACAGTGAATTGTCGGAAGCAGAAAATAAACGCTACATTCCTTTTGGTAAGGATCAAGAATATCAACTCCATTGGTTCAGTACTGTATATTTGGCTTTAGACTCCGCTTGCTCAGTAGATTCCAGAGCTAATCGTAAGTGTCGCAAATTGGTCTACTAAGGATTACATTGTATTCAGCTAAGTATCAGATAAGGTATTATTACACTATATTCCTGAAGTATATCACGTCCACGCCAAAATGTAAGAATAGCAATTAGGAATTGAGGTTATATTCGAATAATAAGATCAAAAGACCAACAGGAAAATCGTGCATCACAAATAACAGATCTGTGTTATCCGGTTAAGAAATATAACAGGATGCCTTGTCTCCTAATCTCCGCAAGACGCTTAACCTCTATAAGAGCCTTACCTTATATAAGAAGCTTCCTCTTTATATTCGAAACAAGCTCCGAACTCCCCGGCGAAAATGCACTCGAAGCACCGAAGGCAATTAATCCAAGATCTAGTTTAATCAAGTCATTTTCCACGTTGTAATAATGTTCACGTATATGTTACCTGAATCCCTTCCATCTCTCGCAGGTGATGGAGAATCGTCTGTAAGCTGTAACTTACGCTGTTCAAGGATTAGGGTAGAGATTAATGCTGTTCCAGATTTGATTCCGTGATAGAGGTGGAGCAGGTTATAGTTATCAATTTTCCTTTGATACACGACTATGGGCGATAATAGTAGCAATAGATCATATTGAGCTGAGATTGCCATTACCTCGAACGGCCTTGTAGGATACGGTGATTTAATGTTGACGAGATATACAAAGAGCAGAAATGTCGAAGAACATTGGCATTACTGTTTTGGTTTCATTCTATAAGCAGGAATCAAATACGTGTTATGTTGAATTTTACAAAATATTATGTAAGTTTTTATTATTCCTTGTTGTTATAGTGCTGAGAACTTTGAGTGCAGAGTAATACTTAAATACTGAAGAAGAAAAACGAGAAAGAAGAAGAAATACGAGACAGAAGAAAAACGAAAAAGAGGTGAAAAACGAGAAAGAAGAAGAAGAAGAAAAAAACGAGAAAGAAGAAAGAGCATATCTGCATCACCATCAGAATATGAAGAATACGAATAAGAAGAAGACTATTAAATATGAAGGAACAGAAGAACAACAATACAAGACGGTTCAAAAGAAAGAGAAACGAAGGAAGCTGGAAGATT
>NC_051425.1:21755465-21757965 GCF_015228065.2 Penaeus monodon | reverse complement strand
ATAGCGATTCCCGATGCACCGAGTCAAACGCCTTCTTGAGGTCGATGTAGGCTGTGAGCAACCCACGACCAGACTCACGACGGCGTTCCACAATTACTTGAAGCGCTAGTATATGGTCTATTGTGGACTTGCCAGGAGTAAATCCAGACTGCTCCGGTCTCTGATGCCTCAGTAGGTGGTTGCGGATCCGTTTCAGAAGAATGTGGGCGAGAACCTTGCCCGGTATGCTGAGCAGTGTAATGCCACGGTAGTTGCTACAGTCCCAACGATCCCCTTTCCCCTTCCAAAGAGGGATGACCACGCCCCTCAGCAGGTCAGGGGGAATGGTACCAGATTGCCAAATGGCAGTCAGGACTGTGAGCAGGCCCCGAGCCATAGGTTCACCCCCAGCCTTTAGCAGTTCAGCAGGGATATCACATATGCCTGCAGTTTTCCCACCCTTCAGCTTGGAAATCGCCAGCCTAACCTCTGTTAGGGTAGGAGGTTCCTCGCTGATGGGTGGGTCCGGCACAGGCACTGCGACATCGCTGGCATCCATGCTAACTGTTGGAGGGTCCACCTGGTACAACTGTTCAAAATACTCAGCCCAACGTTCACGAACCCCAACATGATCTGAAATGATCCGTCCATCCGCTGATCGGACTGCAGTCATCTGTGAGGAGGGCTTAGGGTTCAGTTTTCTCAGGGCTTGGTAGGCAGGGTGAAGGTCATTTACCAAGAAATGGCCTTTGACCTCCTCAGCAAGATTCCTGATGGACTGTTCCTTGTCCCTTCTCAGCAGTGTCCGAGCCCTATGCACCATGGAACGACGCAAGACTTGATTCCCATTCAGCCGAGCCTTGTGACATGCTTCAGTGGCCTCTAATGTCTCCAGGGAGATGGAATTCTGCCTTGTCCTTGGACGTACGCCAATGGACTCCTGAGCTGCTTCGAGTGTTACGCGCTTGAAGAACTCCCACAGAGCAACTGGGTCCGTCAGGTTGCTGGTTTCTGTGAATCGGTCAGAGACTGCCGTGGTGAACCCGCGGGCGCACTCCACCTCCCTTAGTCTGTCCAAGTGAAACACCTTAGGGTGGCCACTGGAGGGACGGGGAGTTTTGAAGTGGACCCATAGGGTAGCCACAAGCAGCCTATGGTCGGTGCCACAGAACTCGGCACTCCGGTAAACCCTGCAGTTCTGGAGGATCCTCCATCGTGTGCTAACAAGAATGTGGTCAATCTCCTTGGCCACAGTACCCGTATCGCTGTACCAAGTCCAGCGATGCAGGTTGGAGCGCTGGTACCAGGAGCCAGAGATCCTCATGCATGTATATACATATGTATATGTTTATATAAGCATATACACGCACGAGCACATATATAGGTAGTTAGATGTGTGTGTGTTTATGTATATATATATATATATATATATATATATATATATATATATATATATATATATATATATGTATATATATATACATTGTACGATGTAGCATATACATAAGTACCAATAGACCACATGGCTGTTTACAACGTGGCTCCAAGACTCAAATAGGAAACATTCACTCAGCAAGGGCGTAGATGACGAAGTTATCTGACCTCGCCTGACCCAATAGTTTGTCGCCAGCACCCGACGTGGTAAGGTCGGCCTAGCCCTCCCCCTCCGGGCAGATAGACCTGACACGTGACCCACATTACCACCAGACATCGTCTCGTGTGTTCCCATACTGTGTGTTAACTCTTATCTATAAAGAGTGAAGCCATCAGACAAATATCACTACCCCTGCAAAGCCTTTATAATAGGGTTCTATACCCGTTATATCTGGTAGCAGCAGTGCTGTTGCATTCTTTCGGCTTGCAACACGAACACACCACCTCCAAAGAAAAACTGCTCGACTGCTCCAAGAAATGTCTAACAAAAAACCACGTAAGTACACGTTTGAGCCTCCTTCCCCCTTTTCTTATTTCTTTTCCCTTCCTTCTCCCATAAATATGTTAAACCGTTGGTTTTTGTTGGGTAAAAAGTTCTAATTGACAGCAAATGGCACGGTCTCACACTATTCTTTTTTGCATTACCGTGTGATCACGATATGTCGTAAACAAACATGAATATCGTTCGTTAGTTAAGTAGTTAATTAATTTCTCTCGTTTTTAGAGATTTATGTTATTTCAACTGTAACGAATTTAACGCGTTGGTGATTTTATCTTATCACGAATAGCATTTCATTTTATCTCTTTCCTCCCCTCGCCCAGAAATAACAGCGTTTTCTCTTTCGCTTGTGGTCGGTCGGTTGTAGTCTTGACCTGACCTCAACTTTCTCTTTTTCCGGTCAAACCTAGGGGATTAATTGTAGCACGATTACATTGTTTATTGGTGACACGTTCTATCGGCGCTAGAACGGAGCTTGTAACGCGATTTTATTAAAATCTATTATATTGAATATAGCGTAGGATCTCCCCCATATCATAGTGCACAGGATTGCCCGATATTACCCGGGGTTGTGTAAACACCTAATAG
>NC_051425.1:21720465-21722965 GCF_015228065.2 Penaeus monodon | reverse complement strand
ATCAGTAATTTAACAACCGACACAACTATGACTAAATATAAGCGGATGGTAAATCCTGAGAAAATATCTAGTTGATTGACAGTCCATGATAAATAATGCAAACGTGGATGTAGACTTTACTACTTCTATTAATATGAATTTGAATAAGCCAGCAATCATCAACTCTTTCATATTCATACACAAGTTTCAGCAGAAGTATGCGAAGTGGTCCTTAAAGGAAGGGGATATCTTTAAAAGATTCAGAGATACTTTAATGCGTGTCATTAAATGCCCAAAGAGATTATTTTAAAGCAAAGCTAAATGAATATGCGGGAAACATTAGAAAAAATTAGAATTCAATAAATGATATCTCAAACAAACTAAGGGAACAAATAATGACAAACTAAGGGAACAAATAATGAACTTCTGTTACTTTTAACAATCAACTAACATCGAATTGAAGTAAGACTGTGATCGGCTTTAATGAATATTTTAGTTCATTTGGTTCTAACTTGACACAGCATACATCTCAGTATCAAAGTGAATTCATGCAGTATCTTCCCCTCCCTACTGAATTTTCTTTACGACTATCTCCAGTCTCTGAAATGGAGCTGAGGGGCTCAGTGACATAATTAGGCCATTGACACACTCTGCTGTTGGACAGGATGATATAGAATCTGAAGTTATTAAAGAATGCGCTCCGGTATTTATCCCTCATTTAAAAGATATTAATAGATAAATTGAGACAGGAATTTTCCTCATCCATTTGCAAATTGACAAAGTTGGCCCTGTTTGTAAAAGGAGGGACCAAACATTGTCTGGTAACTCTAGACCAATTTCGTTAATATCGATATTCAGCGAAATATTTGTAGTATGTTCTGTACTGAACAATTGTTTAGAACAATTGTTTAGACTCTTAATAACTCACCTTCAGTATGGCTTCCATACAAAGTACTCAACAGAACTAGCAATCCACTGTATAACCAATTCAATATGAGTCTTCAAACCAAATATTATATGAAATTATAATTTGATACCATTTCTCACAATATTCTACTTTATAAACTTCAAGGGAATGACATCCGAGGCCCAGTGCTTAAAGGTTTCATTGTTACCTGAACAATAGAAAGCAGTATGTAAAATGTTAATTCAGGTTACAAAAGTATTATATGTGGTGTCCCTCCAGGTTCTGCTTTAGGCCCTGTCTTTATCCTAATTTATATGAAAGATATTGTTGTATGCAGCTCTAAACTTGAGTTTTTACTATTTGCTGACGACACCAATGTATATATGGGAAAGATGACACTTTTAGTCCTGTCTGAAATACTGAATCAAGAACATGTTCATCTGTCAAAATGGATTAAAGCTAACAGGTCAACGCTAAATGTTTCAAAAACCCATTGCGTCATTTCTCACTCTTCTAAACACATACCTAATATCGATGGTTAATTAGATAACAAACATCAAAAGAGTAGAGTCAGCTAAGTCCCTGGTGTTACAATAGATAGTCGATTGGCATGGGAATCACACATCAACGACAATAAAGTAAAAATATAAAAGATAACGCATTGACACTAAGGTAAGTGACTACATGAATATGGATAACTTAAAGCAGCTTTATCTCTCACAGGCCTACCCTCACATAATATACTGCTTTTCAATGTGGAGTAGAGCTAACCAGACTTGAAAAAAGCTGATAAGAACTATCCCCATAAAAATAAAAATGAGCACGTTAGTCCAGTCTTTAAATAACTACATTTATTAAGATTAAAATATATTTTTTTACTTTCAAACTAGCAATTGTGTCTATAAATCACTAAATTGCTTAATTTTATCGGGATATTTCCATGTGATTAGACACTCCATCAACACGCGAGGAGTGCATGAGGCCCTCATGCTTTCACAGTGCCGACGTTACCATGCTCAGCTAAGATTAAAGTACAAGATCTGTGGAACTCAATTGACGTAATAATCAATCGTATCCCGTCTATAAACTTTTACATATGTAGTGATAAAGCAGCTGATCTGTACTTATTAATCGGAACCATTCTTATTAAAGAATAGATGGTTTTGTAAATCTAAAATATGTACAACCTATTACTGTTATCTAAATCCACCTTGTATACTATTATGATACTATTTCTATTTAATCACTGTGATGTTATTTGTATCTTTATATATATATATATATATATATATATATATATATATATATATATATATATATATATATATATATATATATATATATTATTGCTGCTTCTCTCTATCTTTTATATATACTGCTTGAATTTTACTTTTGTGTTACTGCATGTATTCTTGGTTTGTCTGTTTCTACTTGTAAATATCCTTTTATGCTGCTGCTTCTTTTTCAAGATTTTATGCTATTTGTTTGTTTGAGCATTTGTTACAGCTTACTTTTTCGACTGTTTTTGTTCTTTATGTTATTGCTTCTTGTATGTTTTATCTCTCTGTAGTCCCTTATGTTAGTCTGTATTTTTAGCTTGAACTTTTAGCGTTC